>NC_135751.1:2715000-3015000 GCF_041903045.1 Epinephelus lanceolatus
GTAATGTTTTCCTGTCAAATACAGTGGCCATCGGCTTACCGCGACGGAGAAGTCGGCTCCAATAATATCCTCTTCTTGGCGTCATGACTGCCCAAAAGTACCTGAACAGCTGAGCCAGCCGAACACAGGTATGTGATGTGTCAGAGGAGAAACGAGCCATTCACGGCCCACAAACCTCACCGCACTTCAGGGACTGATCGTTACTTATGAAGGGACTTGTCAGGGGAGGAGGGTGGCTGGTTGATTCTTATTTATTTATTTTATTTCAATCCCCCCTATGTTCATCACTGATTGATGCTGTTTTTGAAGAATGAATAAGTCAATAAGTAATTTATTCCATTGAAATATCATTGATGTATTATAGAAAAGTGATTTATCTTTTTATAAATGACAAAAGGCACATCTGCCTCATTTCCGCTGTCATGATACTACTCCGAACCATGATACTTTCACTGGTATCATACTGTGGGTCCCAATTTTGGTACCGTGACAACACTACTACATAGTAGTGTCTACTTGATTTGTATCTGTGCTGTTCAGATTAATATGACAGGTACGTTTTGTTTTTTGATAGTGTATATTGCACCACTAGTTTAACACTGTCTTGGAATTTAATAAATATTGACAATCAATTTGAAACCCTTATGGTTGCATATTTGTTTTCAGGATGGGATTTTTCCTGTGAACAGGATTTCCTGCTTTTCTGACCTTATACTTACCTCAAGTTGCCTTTTGGGACATACATGCATATACGTACATATCATACTTGCCTGTAGAGAGGAGTTTATTACAGCCTCATATAAAATCAATAATAATGATAATAATATTAAAGCAAACAGAGCTCTGGTATCGGAATAGTATCGGTATCAGCAGATATCCAAATTCAGGTATCAGGATCGGATCAGAAGTGAAAAAATGTGGATCGGTGCATCCCTGGATGGGACGACACAATTCTGTCTCCAGTCGTCTCAGAAACGATTTGCCAGGGATCACCGTGCAGCGCTGCATCCGTCACTCCTTACACCTGTGTGCCAGTGAGGCATGCAAGCAGCTTCCTCGTCAGTGCGAGGATTTAGCCAGAGACATTTATGGATATTTTAAAAACAGTGCTAAATGTGTGGTGGAGCTCTGTGAATTTCAAGATTTCTGCCATGTTGAACCCCACAAAATACTGAAGCCCTCCAAGACACGATGGCTGTCGCTGAATGAAGTTGTTAAAAGGGTGTCCGCCCAGTGGGAAGCCCTCTGGCTTTTTTTCATTGACCAGTGGCTTGATGCCAGATTGAATGCTGCAGAGAATATTTATCATGCACTCAAAGATGAGTCTCTCCGGCTGTATTACCACTTTCTGGTGTGGGCTCTGCCAGAGTTCACAGACCTTAATCAATATTTCCCGAGTGAAAACGTGGTTATTACATCACTGAGGAGCAAGATGTGCGAGACCTTTAAAGATCTCCTACTGACCTTCATGCAAAGGGACTACGTTCTACACACAGCCCTGAGTGTCGGTATGAGAAAAAAAAAAAAAAAAGGGTCCGGTTTTTGTGAAAAACCACATCAAGTCGGTAATACCGGATTTTCGGCACATGAAGGCGCAATTGACTCATTTAAAATAAAAAACAACCACAGGACAACAGAGTGACACTAACATGTTGTTTCTTTTATTCCTTACAAATAAATTTGCAGGTTTAGCTTACTCAATCAGTGCAAACAAGGGTTGCTTCCTTCGTCTGGCTCAAAGCCAAAGTGTTGCCATATTGGTGCATTCTTTGATTTCTTCGAGACTAAGTTGTCCGCCATTATTGACTCCCCGTCACTGTTAAACAAACTCCAGGCTACAGTAGAGGCCTCGGCGCATGCGCACTCGCACCCCCTGGCTCAGCCCCCGCCCCACCCCCACCCCCCGCTCTCTCCTGCTTGCTGTGCGCTTGGCGAAGAGGCAGACACAGGCACTCACAGACTCAGACTCCGGCGTACTATAAGCGGAGCGGACTCCGCGAGGAATTTCCGTAGTCATTCAGGCTTCCATAGTCAAGCGCACTTCCGCGTTGTAGTTTCAAAAATGTCCGCGAAAAAACCCCGCGATGTGAGAAGTACATGCCGAGCAGTCTTTCGTGTGACACTGGTGCGTGGAGCGGAGTCCGCGCAGTCGTAAAATCTGAGCTTTGCACGCACAGGGCTTGTGGACGTCCGCTTTTAGTCCGGGCGGACCTCCGCGGAGTCCGCTCCGCGTAAGTTCCGCCCGAGTATGTTTGGGCCTACAGGCTGTAGAATGACGTATGCGGTCCGGTCGGTCTCAAAAAAAACAAACAAAAAAAAAAGAAAACCCGGTCCAAGACGGAGTACCGAACCGAATTGGTATTACCAAGACAAAAACATACAAAAATACCACTAATACAGCATTAAAAATAGATAAAATACATGACAGATAATTAAACCGGATAGGCAAGTCTGAACAGATGGATTTTAAGCTGTGATTTAAATTGTCCAATGGAGTCAATCTGACGGATATGGGGGGGCAGAGAGTTCCAGAGTCTGGGTGCAGAGCAGCTGAAGGCTCTGCCACCCATAGTGGTCAGTCTGAAATTGGGGACAGACAGAAGAGCAGCTGAGGAGGAGCGTAGAGCACGGGTGGGGGTGTAAGGGTGGAGAAGGTCTGACAGGTATTGGGGGGCCAGGTTATGGAGAGCTTTGAATGTGAGGAGAAGGACTTTATATTGGATTTGCTGATGGACAGGTAGCCAGTGGAGCTGAATGAGGATGGGGTGATGTGGTCGGTGGATTTGGTATGGGTGATGATTCTGGCAGCAGAGTTCTGGATGATTTGGAGACGATGGAGAAGTTTGTTGGGGAGACCAGTGAGGATTGAGTTGCAGTAATCGATACGTGAAGTGACAAGTGCGTGGACCAGGACCTGGCTTGGTTTAGTGGAGATGTAAAGTTGTGTGTCATCGGCGCATAACAGTGAAAATGAATTCCAAAGTGACGGAGGATGTCACCAAGGGGGAGGATGTATATGATGAATAGAAGCGGTCCCAGCAATGATCCCTGCGGGACACCATGTGTAATGGATGATGGTTGTGAATGAACATTTTTCCCTTGAACAAACTGTTTCCTGTCAGATAGATATGAAGTGAACCATTGTAATGCAGTACCAGAGACCCCAGTGTCAGCCAGGCGTTCCAGGAGTATGGAGTGGGAGATGGTATCAAAGGCGGCACTGAGGTCGAGGAAGATGAGGATGGTGAGAAGGCCAGAATCTGCTGCCAGGAGGAGGTCATTGGTGATCTTGATTAAGGCTGTTTCTGTGCTGTGTTTTGGGCAGAAACCAGACTGGAATGGTTGAAAAAGACTATTATTGTGCAGGTGGTTCTGGAGGTGGGTTGCTACTGCCTTTTCTAGGATCTTACAGATGAATGGGAGGTAGGAAATGGGCCGATAGTTATTATGGTCATTGGGATCAGAACCAGGTTTTTTAAGAACGGGAGTGATGGAAGCAGTCTTCAGTGATGGTGGAACAGTAGCAGTGGAAAGGGAGGAGTGAACTATGGATGTTATAATGGGTGAGACTGTTGGCAGACAGGCTTTAATTAAGGCAGTGGGGAGAGGATCAAATGGGCAGGTAGAGTACTTGGATGCCTTGATGAGCCTATTAATACATTCAGCAGATGGGAATTAATGATATGGGAATAGTAGGTGGACTTGGCTGTGTTGATGGCAGATTTGTAGAAGTGAGATGGTCAAGATACATTTGCTGATGCACTACCAGACCGGTTTTCCTCACTAATTGCTCCAGCTGGCGACCCCGTGTTTTAAGCTGGTGAAGCTCTGGAGTGTACCAAGGGGAGGACCGAGTGAATGTAACTGTGCGGGTTTTCAGGGGGGCAAGTGTGTCTAGAGCATATTGGAGGTTGGTGTTATAGTGATCAACCAGTTCAGCAGTAGTGAGGGAGTGAGGGGAGCTGAAATGAGTGGAAGTGCTAATTAGACTGTTAAGCTCAGTGATATTAATATTCTTAAGGTTTCTGAAAGATATGGAGCAGTTGTGGATGGATTTTGAAAGTTGAAGATGAATATCAAAAATGACAAGCTTATGGTCAGAAATAGGAAGATCAACAGCACTAAGGTTACTTTGTGTGACTCCTGAACAGCAAACTAAATCGAGAATATGCCCTTTGTTGTGAGTTGGGAAATTAACAAATTGAACAAGGTCAAAACTATTAAGGGTAGAAATAAAATCTTTGACAGATGTTTCAGTGGGCTTATCAAGATGAATGTTAAAATCACCAGTTAAAATAACATTAGGAGACATAGCACGAAGATCAGCTAAAAGGGATGTGAGCTCACTAATGAAAATGGCAGAGGGTTTAGGAGGTCGATAAATAGTAACAATGAGGGTAGGTGTGGGGCCATTCAGCTGAGCAGCCAGGACTTCAAAGGAGTCACTGGGACAGGCGTGATTTTTAAGTTCTCGCGATAGATCAGCGCAAGACTGCCCCCTCTACCGGAAGAACTTGATTTGCAGATGTAAACAAACCCAGGCGGTAGTGTTTGATTCAGGTGGAAAAAGTCATTCGGCTGTTGCCATGTTTCCGTGAGACATATAAAGTCCAGTTCTAAATCCGTGATGGATTCGGAGATAAGCGGTGCTTTGTTAGTTAGTGAGTGGACATTGAAGGTAGAGAATTTAAAACAGTTGGAGGGAGAAAGCTCCGCCATCCTGGGAAGAGAAGCCAACACGTTATGGTTAGCAGATCTACCGGCGTTTCCAGCCTTGACCAGGAAGCGGTGGTGAGGAGCATGCACGCCAGGACGCCAAACTCAGAAAGGTCCCGTTCACAGCAAGTGGGATTCCTCAGTGGCTGACAGATGATCGTAATAATATGAGCCAGGTAACTGATATAAAACACTGATACCACTGGTAGAGGCAGTTTAGCAGGCATCAAAAGGTGTTAAATAAGTAAAAAGTAAAAAATAGAGCCGGTGAGCAGCGGCAGCCAAACGCGCCAGCGTTCACTCACGTCACCCGGAAATTCTGTTTGCCAAATAATGCACTTTGTATGAGCTGCTAAACAATGATGAAGACACTAAGACAATGACTGCGGATGAATTCTGGCACCATCTCTCCACTTTGGTGCAAGAAGGGTGTTAAGGGAACTGGGGGAGTTTGCCCTTGATGCACTTGTCTTTCCTCATTCAAATGCATCTTGTGAGCGTGTGTTTTCCAAAGTGAATCTAATCAAAACAAAACCACGAAACCGACTCATCACAGACACGCTTAACGGGCTCATGCACACATCAGAGCGTGTGAAGATGGCAGGTGGATGTGCCAATATTAAGCCAACAACCATGATGCTGCGCTCCATGACAACATCAAATCTGTACTGTAAAAGGACTGCCCCTGCCCAGCAGGATGCAGCAGACTCAGACAGTGACTCAGAGCTGGAGCTTGAACTTTAAGGTAAGCATAGTTATTTATTTAATCAACCTAGCTGATGGCCTAAACTGTTTCATGCACATTATGAACAGGCTTCTAGTTGTGACATTTATCATGTAATGTAATATCATTATCAAACTAAACAATAGTCTCCTCTCTGTTCTTCTTCTATTCATTCAGAAAATTGCAAAAGACAGATGTGACGTGACATGAATGACGCAGACCTGACAGCCCATGAAGACCGAGGCGATTAGGGCTGCACACCACTATTCTAATTTTGTGAAATGTTCAATGCATCCCTAGTTTTTTTGTCACCATTACTCTGGGGAGGTTGGGGACTGGTGAACTGGAAAAACACCCTTGTTGTACCCTTGTTTTATTTCATTTATTTATTTTATTATTGATTTATTATTTTTGACTTTTGCAGAGTTGCCTCTTTTATAAAAATGTTACGCAAACATTTGTAAGTGTCACGGGGAAATCACGGACTCCATAACAAACTATATAATAACAAATGAAAAACTGAGCAACTTTGCTCGGGTTCGGCCCACTTGACACGAAACATGGTCACAACCAGATGAATACAACACCCTGAATGAAGCTACACCTCCAGCATTCTTATATACGCAGAAGCCCCAGCTATCTGGCCGCGGCGGAGGGGTCGCTGTCATCTACAGAGACAATTTCTTTAATAAGCCTGTTCCCTGTGGGGAATTCTCCTCCTTCGAAAACGTAACATTTTGTGTTAATAAGCACCAGCCGATTTTATTCCTTTTAGTTTACCGCCCTCCTAAGCCCAATGGCACTTTTGTCTCTGAATTCTCTGACCTGCTCTCTCTGCTTTTACCTAATTATGACCGGGTCTGCATAATCGGTGACTTCAACATTCATGTTTGTTGTCCTGGTGATGCTCTTGCGGGGGAATTTCTTAATCTTTTAGAATCTTTTAATTTTGTTTTACATTCCACAGGGCCCACCCATGAGAAGGGCCATATCTTAGATCTTGTTATTTCATATGGTCTGAAGATTGATAATGTGGAACTTAACACCTGTATATCCAATCATTTTAGTATTGTTTTAAACTTGTACTCCTCTCCTTCGCCTAAAGTCTCACCTGCCCCCACCTGCTCTCGCATCATTAACTCAACAACAGCAGCTAAATTTTCACGTTTTTTCATGCCTCTCTTCCAAACTACCTCTCTTGCATGATACCAACCTCCTGGTGAATTCCTTCAATGACCTCTGCCTGAATACAATGGACTCAGTAGCCCCAGTCAAAACCAGAACCAAAATCACTTCATCAGTCTCTCCATGGTTTAATGACCATACCTGCTCCTTAAAAAGAGAGGTACACAAAATAGAGTGTAAATGGAAGTCCTGCAAACTTCAAGTTCACTATGAGCATTTGAAAAGCCTAATGAATACTTACAATGCTGCATTAAGGATGCACGAGCAACTTTTTTCTCCAACTTGATCTCCCAGAATGCTCAAAACTCTAAAGTGCTGTTTCAAACACTCAACCGAATTGTTTGCGCCCCCACCAATATAAATTTACATGCATCACCTGAGCTCATTTTTCACTGAAAAAATTGAAAACATTAGGCCCGTTTCCACCGCAGGAACTTCAGGGTAATTTTACGGGGCCGGGGCCATTGGTGCATGTCTCCACCGCAGGAACCACCCCCGAAGGACAGAGTTCCGGAACTTTTACAGGGCTAAACAAGTCCCTGCCTCAGAGTAGGTATTCAGAACGGCCCCAAAAAACTCCTGGCTGGGGCCTGGGGGGTACTTGGTGCTGACTGGATATACTCAAGGGGGGATGTGATGTCAACAGAAAGCAACAAAATAGCTGGCATTTTTAAAACTCAGCAGAGTTAGCTCGTTCATAGCTTCCACCACCATGTTAACAAACTCAATAACCAGTCTGTGAAAAAAATATTTTTTCCAGCGGATATCTTAGTTACAATGTGATTGAGCTAGCAAAGCAGTTTTGTGTTACTAAGTGTGGTATTTATTCAGTTTTGGGAAATCACGATGTCTAGAAAGCATCAGCTGACAGGGACAGCTAACAGCAGCAGCAAAGCTAACATCAGGACGTCATCTGTTAAAAGCCTCCCGTTGTCGGATACAACATGAAACTACTCCAGTTAGCTCAATCATGTTGTAACTAAGACGTCCGCTGGAAAAAAATATTTTTTTCACGGACCGTGACCGGAGTTATTACAGACACCGCTAACGGCTACCGGCATCCCTACGCCCCTACGTCGCCCCGGTCAAAATGGTCGCGCAACAATTACGTCACATACAGAGCGAGCCCGGTAACTTTACAGGAACCTTCCTCCTACTCCGCTCTTTCAGTGGAGACAAGGCGGTTGAGAGGGCCGAGTGAGAGGACGTTCCTGTAGTAGTTCCTGCCCCCAAATACTACCAGGAACTTCTTCAGTGGAAACGGGCCTATTAGATCTCACACAATCAGCAGTTGACCCCACAATTCACTTGTCCCAGAACCACCAACTCACCAATCCTACTCTATGTCAGTCCTCTGCTCGTTTAGTTCAGTGTCACTAACTAGGGATGTCCCGATCCGATATTCGGATTGCATGGAAAAATGCCGATCCAAGAACTCCTATCCAGTTTTTCACAGAGTCCGATTCAGGTTTTCCGACCAGCCCAACGCTCCGCGATTCAAGCAGTCCATTCCAGTTATCCGCTCCAGCTCTTACTATCAATCCACCAGGCCAGCATGCAGACAGCAGACACGCACGGAGGGTAGGAAGAGTAGCGGTCAATTTAGTTAACTGACTATTTGTTTTCTGCACTGGTTTTTTGAGAGTGATATTTTTTATTTGGTTTACACTCTTACTGTTTAAGTAAAGAGTACTGATGGCATTGTTTTGGGCACAATTAGTGAAACTGGAGCCATGGATGGACTATTGCTTGTTTAAACAGTTATATAATATTGTGTGTGGTTTTTTGTCCCCTCTGTTGGTCCCAGGAAACAGCAGCACCAGGCTGGCACTGACACTACTAAAATAACTGAAAAGGAAAGGCTGCATTGTTTGTTAAATGTCAACAATGTCTTGTGGTGTTAATCTTTTTTTTTATTTATTAGGGGGGCAAACCACAAGTGTGTGGTGTCTTGCTGCTGTTTTAATTTCAATATTAGACATTTTAAGATTTCTTGTGTTGATTTATTTTCTATTTATTAAGGAGCCAAAGTAAACCAGCTATATTTTTTTTTAATGTTAATGTTCAAGTTTAAAGTTTTTTTTATTTAACCCTATTAACAATAAACGGGTCAGTTTCTCATACCAACTGTTGTGGATCATTCTAACTAACCCGATTAAGTAGTTGTTCTTGTTAGAGTAATATCGCTTGATCAAACCTTTTCTAACATGACTGACAACAAAATAAGTGAATATGTATAATACGCGCTTGGATCGGATCGGTACCGGTATCGGCCAAAACTCAAGGCTGTAATATCGTATCGGATCGGAAGTGGAAAAAGCTGGATCGGGACTAGGGTTGGGACTCGTTAGGATTTTAACGATTCTGATTCCTTACCAATTCCTTCTTAACAGTCCGATTCCTTACCGATTCCTCTTACTGATTCCTACATTATATTCATTATACTTGCTATACTTAAACAAGTATATAATCAGTGTTGGGCAAGCTACTTGGAAAGTGTAGTGAGCTAAGCTACTAGTTATTCTAATATTAAATGAAGCTTCACTACATCAAAGCTATCACCCTCAGAAATGTAGCAAGCTAAGCTACAGCAAAATGAAAGTAACTAGTGCAACTACATCCAAGCTTTTTACTAAATTGAACCAACTTCATGCCAAGTCAGTGTTATCTTACTGATCAATAAAACTGTCAGTCAAACAGATAGGCAGGTAAAAAAGTTAAGTTCAATTGTTTATTGAACAGTGAGCTGCACTAACTCCCAACACGACTCAAACCACAACAGCAAGAATGAAGACCTGCTTCAAACAGTCACATGGTCAAAAACGTACATGCGTGTATGTATGTGTATGTACACTGCAAAAACTCAAAATCTTACCAAGAATATTTATTTCTAGTCAAAACAAATCTCATTACAATTGAAATAAAACTCATCACCTAAAAAGTAACTTGTTTTTAGAAAATTTTCACTTGTTTCAGGAAAATTTTCACTTGAAATAAATAGAAAAAAATCTGTCAATGGAGCAAGTTTTTTTTTCTTACTGCAAGCAAAAAAAAAAAAATAAAAAAAAAAAAACTTGCTCTATGGGCAGATTTTCATACTTATTTCAAGTGAAAATTTGCTTGAAATAAGTATTTTTTTTAAGTGTAAAGAGATTTGTTTTGACTAGAAATGAGGCTAGTAAACACATTTTAGTAAACACATTTTATAGTGAGCAGCATACACATGTATGTCCCCTACAAATCCCAACCGTGTTTACAAAGTTTGAATGAACGAGACGGACGCAAAGGAATCGGAGGCTGCGCATTGATCCTTTTGCCTGTCTGCAGGAACGAATATAAATCCCATTCATGATGGGGTCAAATGGATTATGTGCATTATTAACCACAAAACAAGCAAATACTTCATCTTAATGACATATAACACTCATTATGCTTCAGCTGAATCCTCTAAGCAAATGACCATGTTGAATTGAAATTAGTTTATCACGTTAAATGTCCGAAATTGTATGAAATTGCTCCAATGCATTAACCAATCTTTGCGCGTAATCACACAGCCTGATATGCCCTGGCAAACACAGTGGGACTGCTGTACAGACCGTTGGTCTTTCTTACCCTAACCCTGGTTATTTTCTGAAAGCACAGAGCAAAGAAATGTCTTTTTTTTTCTCCCCTGGTCTGCTGTCAGCAGAGAGCGGCGGCTGCAGCAGGGATTTCAGCACCACGGACGGCGCGCATAAAAAGACTTGACAAGCGTCTCCTTTAAATGTGTTTGCTACTAGCGAAATTATACATAATAAATGAAGACAGTGACATATTTTCAATAAAAAACAATGAGTTGAACGTTCATTTCAAGCTTTTTTCAGAATTGTGCGAGTGCGGCCGGAGAGCGGGCGGCAGTGTTTGATGCAGGAAACTCGATATGGACTTGAAAATCAATTTCGGAGTGGGGGTTGTTCGGAACGGCGGGGTTTCGGAACGGCGGTGTTTCGGAATGGAAGGCTGTCCCCCGTCAGGTTCATGTGGAAGTGACTCTGTGTGGTAGCGGTGACAGTTTTATTTCAGTCCATAACAGAAATCCCCACCTCGTTTGAGCTTCAGAAATGATTTTGGAAATGTAGCTTGTGTGGACGCTACCGCGCTAAGTGATCAGTAAAAGAGCTTAACTACTGAGAAGTTACTTGATTCAGAAAACAGCGACACTACCACCAAGCTACTGAGAAATGTAGTTAAACTACAAATGTCCGCTACTGTAGTGACGCTACTGCCCAACACTGTATACAATAAACACAAACGCAATCATACAAATACAAAAACTTTATTCTAACTTTTGCACAGTACAATTAGATGAAAATACACATTTGTGTGTGGTGTGTATTTCAGATTTCGAGCCTGCATCATCTCCCTGAGAATATATAACAACAAAAAGTGATTCTCTGATTTCTACAGTAACACTATTACCTCAAATTAACCACAGCAATGTAATAAAAACTACTTATATGCATTCATGCTTGGGTACTGTTATTTACATGACAACACCTGAACAGAACACACAACGCTCCCCTCGCTGGGAAGCATCGGACCTCCCACCGCCCGCCACCACCTTGATTAAACGCTGAAAATTAAATAAAAGAGGGAGACAGATTTTTCCTATTTTATCTTATTTTGTTATATTTCTACCGCTCCCCTCGCTGGAAGCCTCAGACCTCCCGCTGCCCGCTCCCGTCTCAAACACGCTCCGCTGAGCACCCACGGCGCACGCTCGGCCTGTTAAATAGCCTGTAACCATAACAACTGTGCGACACAAACTCAGTGTTTTGGTCATTAAATAATGTCGGGCTCGGTCGGGTTCGGACAGAAATATGCGGCCCGTGCCGCACTCTAATGGAAATGCAAGTGACGTTTTTTTTTTTTTTTTAAACAATCTAGGAACCGTTTGCAGGAACCGTTACTCCAAATGTGATGGAACCGGTTCCAGAACCGGAACTTTGGACCCGGTTCCAAAAAAGAACCGGGTCCGGATCCCAACCCTAATCGGGACATCCCTATCACTAACTGATCTCAACACAATGGTGATGCACATGAAATCCTCCTCTTGCCCTCTGGATGTGGTCCCTACCAGACTACTGAAGAGATTATGCCCACTGTTGGTCCTTCATTTTATCTACTGTCAATCACTCTCTGACCTCAGGTGTGGTTCCTGCTTATTTTAAATCTGCTCTAATTGAACCTCTGCTCAAAAAAACCCAATCTAGACCCATCCATTCGGAACAACTACAGACCAGTCTCAAAGCTCCCTTTTTATCAAAGATCCTAGAAAAAACTGTATTCAAACAATTAATAAATCATCTATCAGTCAAGAACTTATTCAAAAAATTACAGTCCAGCTTTCGATCACTTCATAGCACAGAATCAGCTCTCCTTAAAGTTTGCAATGATCTCCTGTTGACTCAAGATGCCGGCGAGTGTTCCATTTTAGTTCTCTTGGAACTTAGCGCCACATTTGACACGGTAGACCATGACATTTTAATTGACAGGTTAGAGAAGTGGGCAGGAATCACTGACGTGGCCCTGAATTGGTTCAGGTCTTACCTTTTTAACAGATGCTCTTCGGTATCTATAGCTGGCTATGTTTTTTCCCCCACTAATGTCTCCTATGGTGTCCCCCAGGGGTCGATCCTGGGCCCTATTATCTTTTCCATTTACATGCTCCCTCTAGGTGACATCATCCGTAAATACAACGTCCATTTTCATTGTTATGCAGACGACACACAGTTGTACATCCCAGTCAAGCCCGGTGATCAGTCTAATATAGCAGCCCTCCACAACTGTATCACAGAAATAAAATACTGGATCAAAAATGTAAAAATGGTAGCACATCTCAAATTGCCAAGTTAAGGAGGCGGACAAAGTACTCACATTTGACTTCTTTCAATAGCTCATATCAAAAAACAAACGCTAACGCATTTCGACACATGGCCTTCTTCAGAGCGTTTGAAGACACATACAATCAATCCAGCTATTTATACACAAGAAGGGCGTTACTGCACAGCTGAAGGTGGACCTTAATTACTTGCAAACCAATCAACTTCCCTCCCATGGCTCCAAACATAGGGGGACCAATCACACAGTACACCAAATCTGACTAAATAGTATTATATAAATCAGGTAGTAACAAACATTTTACATTTTTTGGGAAAAAAAAAAAAAAAAAAAAAAAACTTAACCCAAGAAGCTTTTTAAGCTGAAATCATCATTAAAGTGCAACTTTCAGGTTAAATTTTTTTAAAAATATATACATAACCTTGTCTGAAAATTACCATATGAGAAGTTAATTCAGAATTTATTATGGTTTACATGACATAAGGGCACAAATTCAGAGGAAAAAGTGGCACTTTTTAGCTCCTCTTCTAAAAACGCTTTTTTTTTCAACATCGCCTGATACTACGTCACGAGAGGGACTCTGCGTCCTTGACCCTGCCTCTGTCCAATAAACAGTAGTAGGTGGTAGTGAGTCTGAGCAGTAGTAAACTTGTGAGTTAGTATTTTTTCAGTTGTTAACAGTGCATTTCACCATTTGTGATTATGCCGAATTATTGCACAAACTCGAGTCTGTCAGGACATCGAGTCCACCGTTTTCTGGACAGAAAAAGGAGTGGAGTTAGTTTTCATGCCTGGGTGCATTTTGTGCAGATGAAGAAGCGCGATTTCATGGCTTCATCTGTGACCAAAAACGCGGCCGCGTGCAGCGCTCATTTTGGACAGGAGGGCCGGGCAGGCTCCGCGGAGAGGGAGTCCTCCGTGTTTGAGACGGGACCGGGTGGCGTGAGGGTTGATGGGCAGTGTGAGGCATGTTATGTCTGGTCTGGGGTAGGGATGGGGCTGATCCGATCCAGTATCGGTATCGGGTTCCGATACCGGCGTAATTCACGGATCGGAAATTTCAGATCACTTGCGGAAATTTCCGATCCACGAGCCGTGTCTGTGCTTTCACATTGTCTGCTGGAATGACTCCACAAGTGATTCCTGCCTGCTACTAGTCTGCTGACTGGCTGCAAACTGTGTAATGGATTTCCTGAACGGAGGAGTGTCTGAGAGACACACAGTTATGAGACACGCCTCCGTTCAGGAAATCCATTCCACAGTTTGTAGCCAGCTAGCAGGCTAGCATTTTAGTGGCACTGTGGCTAGCCAACTTTTCCACACAACATGTCCGCTGTGTGGAGATATTTTACTCTCAAAACACCGCAAAGCAAGACAGCATCGTGCAATGTTTGCAAAGCCGTTACTCCGAGAGGCAGAAGCTCCATCACCATGTACAATACCACAAATGTTATCAAACACTTGAAAAAGCACCACGTTAAAAAGCACAAGGAATTTTTAGCCGGGGGGCAGAAGGACAAAAGGAGCCGTCAGGAATCACTTCCGGAGTCATTTCAAAAGCTTGGTAAACTTCCAGCAGACAATGTGAAAGCTAAAGGGATTACTGAGAAGCTGCTCAACTTCATTGTACTCGATGACCAACCGTTATCAGTGGTGGAAAATGAAGGATTTCGCAGCCTGATGGAACACTTGCAGCCAAGGTATAGTTTACCATCCAGGAGATATTTATCAGAGACTGCGCTACCTGAACTTTACCTCCGAGTGTCAACCAAGTTTGCTGAGAAGTTAAAAGGAGTATCAGCCCTGAGCTTTACTACAGATGTTTGGACTTCAGATGTCTGCCCAATGTCGCTGATAAGCCTCACAGTGCACTGGGTTGACTCGGATACACATGGCCTAAAGAGTGCAGTGCTTCAGGTGAAACAAATGCAGGGGTTCACACAACTGAGCTACAATCGCAGCCGCCATTACAGAGATGTTAAATATGCTTCATATGCTTCTGACTACAACTTGCCGGCAACACTGTCAGCCAACGAGTGGGCTGGGACCAGGAAAATCAGCTCAGGGACCTCCTCTGCAGCCAACGTAATCCCAGCCATCACCATTTTAAAACGCCTGCTCGCTGAGGAGAACAGTACTGACAGCGGCATCAAAACAATGGAAAGCACGCTCCTCCAAGCTGTCAGCAGGCGATTCAGCAGCATCGAAAGTGAACCCCTCTACGCTGTTGCCACTCTAGTGGACGCTCAATACAAGGACAGGTGAGGCATATGTTTATTATTAATGTTGGCCAAGTTTTAAACTGAAAAAGTTAAATCCTGCTAAACCAAAACTACATGTTGATTTTTTCAGCTTTAAAATGGATATTTGTTAATGTAGCCTCTAATGAATTGGATAAGGGGGAGGTGTGTGTGGCTGTGTGTGTGTGTGTGTGTGTGTGTGTGTGTGGCTGTGTGGCTGTGTGCATGCGTGCAGGCAGGGTTCTTGGGGCAGCAACAAATAAGTTGTACTCAACCTATTTAATTTTTGTGTCAGATTCTTTACAGGTGGAGAAACTGCCAGGGGTGCGAAGGCTCTCCTGACACAAGAGCTTGAGAAGATGGAGGAAGCACTGCTCAGGGCATCAGCTGATGACTCAGGGGCAACGGAGGCAGAGCCAGCAGAAAAGGTCGCTCGCACGGAAGCTGGTCCAAGCACTGGTTCTCCTCCAAGCACAAGTAAGAGTAGCTTCAGCAGTCTGTATAACAGAATTCTGGAGGAGCATGATGAACCTGCTGCAGGGGGTACCCAGGTAGTCAATCAATCAATCAATCAATTTTATTTATAAAGCCCAATATCACAAATCACAATTTGCCTCACAGGGCTTTACAGCATACGACATCCCTCTGTCCTTATGACCCTCGCAGCGGATAAGGAAAAACTCCCCCAAAAAAACCCTTTAACGGTAGAAACCTCAGGAAGAGCAACTGAGGAGGGATCCCTCTTCCAGGACGGACAGACGTGCAATAGATGTCGTACAGAACAGATCAGCATAATAAATTAACAGTAATCCGCATGACACAATGAGAGAGAGAGAGAGAGAGAGAGAGAGAGAGAGAGAGAGAGAGAGAAAGATACAGGTAATGACAGTAGCTTACAACAACATTATTGAAAGTAATAATATTATAGTTATAGTTCTGGCTACTGTGGTACAATATGTTGAAAATATGTATTAATATCTGGCAGTATACGTGTGGTTACCCAAATGCCAATGTATTTGAGAGAACCAACGATGGGTGAGAAAGACAGTCCTTTCCAGCACTGGGCAAACAACCATGCTCGCTTTCCTCTCCTTGCTTCTGTTGCGGTAAAGTTCCTGAGTGCCCCTTAAACTAGTGTGGAGAGTGAAATACTGTTTAGCACGGCATCCAATATCGTGGATGCAAAGAGGAATCGTCTGACAGTAGAGAGAGCAGAAGTGCTCATATTCCTCAAAAAGAACCTGCCAATGTTTAAGTGAGATTTGTGAAACACTAGATCACTCCCTCAGTGTTAACTTTTTGGGGTGTCATTTACTTGTTATTGTTTTCTTTTGAAGAATAGTTACAGACTCTGGCAGGGTCCAAAACTAACTTTTTCACTTAAATTTTTTACCAGCCAGGCAGATATTTTACCAGCCAACCAAATAAAAATTGCTTTTAAGTGTTGTAATTTGCTATCAGTATTATTTAGCATGTCATTTGGGTCTTGTATGCGATTCTCAATCAATATTTTAATAGTGTGCACTAATATTAGTAATAATGTATGCTAAAATATGAATGACTGTTTCAACAGTTAAGTGTAATATTTGGGTTAATAAATTCTGTAGTATTCTTACTACAGTGCAAAAAGAATCTTTCATTAAGGAATTTTACATGAATCATTGACTTCAGTCTCCTTTGGACAGTTGAGACATAACATTTTAGCTCAACCAGACTGCAACAGCAGGGCCTGCCCTATATAAACATGAATGTCTGACCAGTGGTGGACAAAGTATTCAACGACATGACTTGAGTGAAAGTAAAGATACTCTTGGTCAAATATTACTCCAATACAAGTGAAAGTTGTTCAGTCATTTTTTTTTTTACTTAAGTGAAACTGCACCAACTGATTAACATACAAGTAAAGAACAGTCCCTTCATAAGTAAAGAACAGTCCCTAAAGTGCGGTGAGGTTTGTGGATGGTTACCTGCCACAAAGAGAGAAATGTGAACGGCTCGTTTCTCCTCTGACACAACACATACCTGTGTGCTCGGCTGTTCAGGTACATTTGGGCAGCGATCGCAGCGCACCGAAATTCTCGCGTAAGCCCGTTCACATCAGACGCGCATTTCTCCACGCTGGTCGACAAGCGGTTCTGCTCCCAGCTGTTGTCTCCGTCACATCTGGGGCTGTTTTTCCATCATGGGTAACTGCCCAGCTTGACACATTCGCTCGCGGCTCGCACGGAAAATAGACCAGACGCCGAAACGATCACTGCAGGGCAGCTCCGCGGCCGGTGTGGATTAAGGATAGACCGATACATCGGCCGGCCAATATATCGGGCCGATATTTAAATTTTTTACTTGTATCGGCATCGGCCGATACGCGCGTGGGTTCACGGATTTATTTTTCCCTGGCACTTTTTTCCATTTGAAAGTATGTGGTTAAGTTGAACAAAGCTGTTCAATCCTACTGTGTACAGTAGTTGTTGTTTTATTTATGCTTCAGCTTAAATATTTGTTTATTTTATAAAGACATTACTGGAAGATTTAAGAGCACTGAACTCTTTTTTTTTAATTTGAATGTATAATAATAATAATAATAATAATAATGTTCTACCTGTTCTACCTCAACTTTCCATCTTGTTTTAGTATTTTTTACTGTTCAATAAATGTTTCTTATTTTAAACTTGAGACCTGTAATATTTGTTATCACTGTGTCATTTTTTTTATGTAAATTGAGGGAGCAAAAGCAGTATCGGCCCCAAATATCGGCTCAAGAAATCGGCAGTCCATAATCGGTCATCGGCTAAGGGTGACGGAAAAAAAACGGCATCGACCCTAAAAAATCCATATTGGTCTATCCCTAGTGTGGATAACACAATCGGTTAACGTGGGTGCCGAAAGGAAACTGGCTTCACTTCGAGGCGCTTCGAGGCTATTCACAGCGCTTCCGCGGGTAGCCCTGGCGTTACATGACCAAAGATCGTCTCTGCCTGAAATACACATTACTCTGCCAGGAAACCACCCGATACCAGCACCGTTCTACAGTAACAAAAATGCATTTTTCGCTGGTAAAACAATAACTCGCCAGAGTGGCGAGTGGTCTTAAAAATTTACCAGCCAGAGACAAAATCTACCCGTAATTGGCGAGTGGCGAGTGTTAGTTTTGGACCCTGGACTCTGGTGTTAAGCTTAGTCCAGGTCACCTTACAATGCCAAACCTCATACTGTACTTGATTTGTGCTGTTCAGATGCACATTGTTTTATTGATAATGTGTGTGTAGGATGTTTACACTTATTGCACTTTTATTTTATTTCAAATATTGAAAACCTTGATTTGTTGCTGCTACACGAGCCAGAATGTACTTAATTTGTGCTGATTAGATGCACATTGTTTTATTGATAGTGTGAATGTTTACACTTATTGCACTTTTCTTTTATTTCAAATATTTGACATTTGAAAAGAAAACCTTGATTTGTTGATGCTACAAGAGCCAGTGTACTTAATTTGTGCTGATCAGATGAAGCAGCCCTTTGTTTGTATTTTATTTGGAGAGGGGCAGTGTAGAGTTTACACTTTATTTCATATTTGACACTTGAAAACTGTGCTGCTACATAGTAGTGTCTACGTATCTGTGCTGTTCAGATAAGACCGGTATTTTTGTTTTTTGATAGTGTTAAACAGAAATACTAGTGGAATATACACTGTCTTGGAATTAATAAATATTGACAATCAATTTGAAACCCTTACAGTTGCATATTTGTTTTCAGGATGGGATTTTTCCTGTTAACAGGATTTCCTGCTTTTCTAACAATCACTCAGACAATTTAGCACGCACTGTTACTGAACCATTATCAAAATATGTGGACTTTTTTCTGAAGGAGTTTGTAAAAGATCTACCTGCTTACCTTGAAGACACCAAAGATGTGCTGAATTGTCTGAGTGAGTGCACATTGAATTCAGACACAATATTGGTTTCCCTGGATGTTGAAAACTTATATGGTTGCATTCCTCATAAGGAGGCTTTGGATGCTGCTGCTGCCTATTTATCCAAGAGAGAAACATCACAAAATCCTCCCAATGATTCCTATTAGAACTGTTACATCTAGTTCTGAGTCGCAACTATATGCAATATGAATCCAACTGGTACCTCCAACAAGCTGGGACTGCAATGGGGACAGCAACAGCACCTTCTGTGGCTGGATTGGTTGTGGGAAGATGGGAAGAAACTGTTGTAAATGACCCCAACAATAATCCATATCACTCAAAGATAAAATTATACAAATGGTACACTGATGACATCCTGTTGCTTTGGGATGGGACACAGGGAGAATTAATTAACTTTGTGTCATACCTCAATAACAGTTCAAGTTTCTTGAAATTCACCTGTGAACAAAGCACTGCTAAAATCAACTATTTGGATTTAACTATACACAAAGAGGAAACTGAAACAATTCACACTTCTATTTTTCGAAAGGAGATGGAACGCAATTCAATATTGCATGCTTCTAGCAATCATCCTAAACACTTGAAAGATAACATCCCAGTTGGGCAGTTTTTGAGGCTCAAACGCAACTGTTCGGACCCTGAGGACTTTAATTCCAAAAAAAAAAACATCATGGCTTCTCAGTTCATGGAAAAAGGATATCCCTCCAGCTCTATCCAGACAGCCATGCACAGAGCTGACATCACCTCTCGCTCCAATCTCCTATCTACGTAATACCCAAAGAATAAAGAATTCAAATCAGGCTTGTTTTTCTACTGAACACAAACACTGTGCCTCACAAATAAAAGCCACTCTGAAGAAACATTGGCACGTGCTCCAAGCGGAACCATCTCTGAAGGACTTCTGTAAATGTCCACCCCTGGTTTCATTCAGGAGAGCACCAACTATTAAAAACATTGTCATGTACAAACATATGACTCAAAACAAGACCATGTGGCTTTCTACAACTGGCATGTTTAGATGTGGTAATTGTGCCTGCTGCAATAATACTACAATTACTAAATCCTTCAACAATCCCCACACTGGAAAGAAAATTCCCATTTGAGGATTTATAAACTGCAAAACAACCCACGTGATTTATATGCTGTCATGTCCCTGTGATCTCTCATACATCGGACAAACTAAAAGACCCCTCAAACAACGAATATCAGAACACAAAACTGCAATTCGCACAGGTAACATGGACTACGCAATTGCAAAGCATTATGCTGAAGCCAATCACGGTTCACCTTCTTCTCTGAAGTTCTGTGGGATTGAAAAAGTCATGATGACCACTAGAGGAGGTTACATCCTAAAGAGACTGGCTCAGAGAGAAATGTTCTTACTATGACACCAAATGGACTTAATGATGATTTCAGCTTAAAAAGCTTCTTGGGTTATATGTATATATATATATATATATATATATATATATATATATATAGAGTACAGGCCAAAAGTTTGGACACACCTTCTCATTCAATGTGTTTTCTTTATTTTCATGACTATTTACATTGTAGATTCTCACTGAAGGCATCAAAACTATGAATGAACACGTGGAGTTATGTACTTAACAAAAAAAGGTGAAATAACTGAAAACATGTTTTATATTCTAGTTTCTTCAAAATAGCCACCCTTTGCTCTGATTACTGCTTTGCACACTCTTGGCATCCAAACTTTTGGCCTGTACTGTGTGTGTGTGTATATATATACATATATATATATATATATATATATATATATATATATATATATATATATACATATATATATATATATACATATATACATATATATATATACATATATATATATATATATATATATATATATATATATATATATATATATATATATATATATATATATATATATATATATATATAGAGTACAGGCCAAAAGTTTGGACACACCTTCTCATTCAATGCGTTTTCTTTATTTTCATGACTATTTACATTGTAGATTCTCACTGAAGGCATCAAAACTATGAATGAACACATGTGGAGTTATGTACTAAACAAAAAAAGGTGAAATAACTGAAAACATGTTTTATATTCTAGTTTCTTCAAAATGGCCACCCTTTGCTCTGATTACTGCTTTGCACACTCTTGGCATTCTCTCGATGAGCTTCAAGAGGTAGTCACCTGAAATGGTTTTCCAACAGTCTTGAAGGAGTTCCCAGAGGTGTTTAGCACTTGTTGGCCCCTTTGCCTTCACTCTGCGGTCCAGCTCACCCCAAACCATCTCGATTGGGTTCAGGTCCGGTGACTGTGGAGGCCAGGTCATCTGCCGCAGCACTCCATCACTCTCCTTCTTGGTCAAATAGCCCTTACACAGCCTGGAGGTGTGTTTGGGGTCATTGTCCTGTTGAAAAATAAATGATCGTCCAACTAAACGCAAACCGGATGGGATGGCATGTCGCTGCAGGATGCTGTGGTAGCCATGCTGGTTCAGTGTGCCTTCAATTTTGAATAAATCCCCAACAGTGTCACCAGCAAAACACCCCCACACCATCACACCTCCTCCTCCATGCTTCACAGTGGGAACCAGGCATGTGGAATCCATCCGTTCACCTTTTCTGTGTCTCACAAAGACACGGCGGTTGGAACCAAAGATCTCAAATTTGGACTCATCAGACCAAAGCACAGATTTCCACTGGTCTAATGTCCATTCCTTGTGTTTCTTGGCCCAAACAAATCTCTTCTGCTTGTTGCCTCTCCTTAGCAGTGGTTTCCTTGCAGCTATTTGACCATGAAGGCCTGATTGGCGCAGTCTCCTCTTAACAGTTGTTCTAGAGATGGGTCTGCTGCTAGAACTCTGTGTGGCATTCATCTGGTCTCTGATCTGAGCTGCTGTTAACTTGCCATTTCTGAGGCTGGTGACTCGGATGAACTTATCCTCAGAAGCAGAGGTGACTCTTGGTCTTCCTTTCCTGGGTCGGTCCTCATGTGTGCCAGTTTTGTTGTAGCGCTTGATGGTTTTTGCGACTCCCCTTGGGGACACATTTAAAGTTTTTGCAATTTTCCGGACTGACTGACCTTCATTTCTTAAAGTAATGATGGCCACTCGTTTTTCTTTAGTTAGCTGATTGGTTCTTGCCATAATATGAATTTTAACAGTTGTCCAATAGGGCTGTCGGCTGTGTATTAACCTGACTTCTGCACAACACAACTGATGGTCCCAACCCCATTGATAAAGCAAGAAATTCCACTAATTAACCCTGATAAGGCACACCTGTGAAGTGGAAACCATTTCAGGTGACTACCTCTTGAAGCTCATGGAGAGAATGCCAAGAGTGTGCAAAGCAGTAATCAGAGCAAAGGGTGGCTATTTTGAAGAAACTAGAATATAAAACATGTTTTCAGTTATTTCACCTTTTTTTGTTAAGTACATAACTCCACATGTGTTCATTCATAGTTTTGATGCCTTCAGTGAGAATCTACAATGTAAATAGTCATGAAAATAAAGAAAACGCATTGAATGAGAAGGTGTGTCCAAACTTTTGGCCTGTACTGTATATATATATACATATATACATATATACATATATATACACACACACACACACATATATATATATATATATATATATATATATACATATACACTTCACTCAAGGACAGGTCATGTTTCTCCAGGTTTGCTTCAGAGAGTATGTTGCCATGGTAAGTGACTCAGGATTTCGCTGAGCTGGCTCTCTGAAATGGAAAACTCAGAGTTTCCCTCATCTCAGGCTCAACATAGGCTACTCAGAGTTTTCACTAATCCTGCTTTCTGAAATAGGGCCCAGATGTCTAAAGAAGAGGTTTAACAAGGACATAAATGTATACATATTCTTATTCTTTATATATTTGTCTACATCCTTTATATTATTACTGTGCTACTGTCTATGCAATAATATTTGAACATTTTCTAGTATAATGATACAGACCATGTGTATTAAGATTGTTCTGAGCAATTATCCATCAAGGACATATCTGTATAACCAAAAGTTGTAAATAGTGTGCATAGCTTGTCCCCTGCCCCACTTCACCCCAGGACAGACATCAAGGTGTGATTTTTCTTTCTTACACACACACACACACACACACACACTTAAAGCTCGGGAAACGGAAACAGCTGCAGTGCACGTGAACGCAGCACTGTACGCTCAGAATGTGGCACAGAGCTCCTGTAAATGTGCGATAATTTACTTCACAGGACAGTAGTGAATCTTTTTCTTGCACTTAAATGTGTGTGTATGTCGCCTCTTCCTCCAACCACAGCGTGTACCTTCTATGTAGTCGAAAAAGATCTTTATTTTGATACAGTGTGGTTTGGTTATCTTACCATTAGTTAAAAACAAGACTTTGAATGATATTTACCCCCCGGTAAACACACGGACCTCCCCAGGTATCTAAAGTTACTGTTCAATAGTGGCTTCTACTCTGATATTTTACTTATTTTTTTCTACCGAGTGTTCTTTAGTATTCTTGCTCTTGGGCAGATTGGCGTGACATGTTGAAGCACGACACACTTAAAATCTTCGAGCTAACGTCATATTGCAAGCTCAGCCAGGTTTGCATTTGTCCCCTAATATTGGCAAGAGCGAAGTCGACAGCTCCGTCTTTTGTTGATTTCGAGTGTTTCTGCCTTTGTCTGTCTACGGTCAATACTTCTAAGCATTATCCACTGACTAATGTTAGTTAGCTGTATCTGACCTGTGGAGCCGTTTAAGTTAGCTATAAAGCTAACAGCAGTCATGCAGCACACGATGCTCCAGGACACAGCCACAACAGTTCCCACACTTTCTGTTTCTCTGGCAACAACATGCATGGCTCTGCTCAAGTACTTACTACACTTATCAATATAAGTTATAGCTTAATATGTTTGTTTACCTGTAATACTGTAAGGATTATAGAGTAGCCTTGGCGTACAACTGTTCCTTCCGAGTGCAACGCCGACACAGCAGCGGAGTGAAACTTCTTCTTTTTTGAGTTTTAATGGCGGTTGGCAAACCAGCTTTAAGGTGCATTACCGCCACCTACTGGACGGGAGTGTGGGGCAGTAGATTGTCAGCAAGCCAAACGGAAAAAACAAACAAACAAAAAAAAGGCTGAGGCTAAATTCTCTCTATTATTCATTTAACTCTTAAATGATTAAAGAGAAGCTTTTGCCATGGTGATTGACTCAGAGTTTGATTTACCTCTCTTTTTGGAACTGAAACCCCAGAGTTTCCCTCATTTAAGGGTTAACAGAGTTTTCACTAAGAGGCTGTTTACACGCACACTGTGATTTTGATAAACGGAGCCATCTTCCTTCGTTTGTGTCCTTCGTTTACACGCAAACGGAGATTTCTCCTCTGAAAACGAGTCTTTCTAAAAACTCCGGCCAGAGTGGAGATTTTGTAAAACTCCGGTTGCGCGTTTGCATGTAAACTGAGATAAACGGAGATAAACGGAGTTAAGGCAGCCGACGTCACAGCATGCGCCGGAACTTGCGCCTGTGTCAAAAGTGCGACCTATGTTGCTATGGTGACAATGGATACATGGAAGGCTTGAGCTTCTCGTTACATTGCCACCTACAGGTTTGGCATGCTCTTGTGTATATATACACGGGTAAGTGTAAACGAAGATCTTTTTGAAAACAGAGACGGTGAAATGTCCGTTTATGAAAATAGCCGTCAACATGTAAACGGCCTCTTTGAAAAGCGCGTTCACGGCGAGCACCCCAAGCCATCGACTGTAGAGTGCAAATAACGCGATATTCAGTGGCCGAAAGCAGAAGGACACTTGTTTCATCCCAACCGAGTCGGAGATTTAACGACCGCGAAATGAAAAAAACAAAACAGCTGCAGCTAAACAGCGTGAGGTGTGGTGGGAACAGACTGCAGAGTGTGTTAATAGGTAGCCTAATGTTAAGTGATGTGATGTGTTAATGTGTCTAATAGGCTATAGGCTACAGAAAATACAGAAACATTACACAGAGTTCATATGTTTTAATATAATTTGCTTTATCCTCTAATTCAGCTGTAATCTGATGGAACCCAGACGCACGGGGCAGAAACTCAAAATCAAACACAAAGATATTAAACTACGACGGAGTATTAGGACCACATTGAAGAAAAAAAAATCGGAGATTTCGAGAATAAAGTTGAAATATTACGAGAAAAAACTCGTAATATTCAAGAATAAGTCATAACTGAGAAAAATTCATAATATTACGAGAATAAAGTCAAAATATTATGAGATTAAAGTCATAATATTACGAGAATAAAGTCGTAATATTATGAGATTAAAGTCGTAATTTAACGAGATTAAAGTCATAATATTACAAGAATAAAGTCGTAGTTTTTAAGGAAATAACCAACAACAAACAGAATATCAGATTGTCTTTCATGCCGTTGTAAGTAGCCTAATAATTAGGCCTAGGTTCGGGAACCGACAGCGTGCCGGTTCTGTGTCTGTCGAAACTCCGGGCCCAACTCTGCCACTGATTGGCCAGTCTGACATTCTTCATAATACATATAGAACGTTAGTGAAACACAAATAGGTCTCACAGAAACATGCGTTTGTTTGGGGACGAGTTAGTGGTCACGTTACTCGTTTCACAGGTGAAGGACCCCGGACACATAGCCTACAGTAAATAGGCCTACACCGGTTGTAAGTGACTTTTAACATACGTGAGTCTTTGTGACTCTTGACTCTTGTCCCCTAACTAACGCTTGTTTCTGTTTCACTAACGATATTTTCACCCCATTAAGTCACATCCCGTTATTTCCCGTTATTTCCTCTGTAAACCTAACGTTACAGCAGCCTACAAGCATGCTGTGTCAATAAATCAGCTCAGACACTGTTAGAAATGTAGTATTTAGCCTAATAACATCATGCTACAGCAGTAATAACGCCAGCTTTAGTCAAATGGCTCTAGCTCTCCCGGTAAATGTCATAAACTCTGGACACATTTTCCCTGTATGTTGACATGATAATGGCCGCGTTTCCCACATCGCTCTTAGCTTAAGGAGATCTTTCACTAAGAAGCAGTTGTAAGATCAAGCTGACCCACTCTTAACACTCTTCTTAGCCACCAAACGCTCACAGATCCAGCCGCAGCAGGCACATTAATATTACACTAGCCTAAGCATCCTGTGTGCGCTCAGAGCTGTGGCACAAGTTACGCACCAAAATCTGGCGGAAGAAAAATAATAATAAGACGAAAAATAAGTAGGCTGTGTGTGACTTATGGCTGATAGTGGTGGGTGATCGATGTGCCTGACATCGATTGATTTAGTTTCAGCACCGCGGTAGTGGCCAGCTCCTGTCCCCATCTCTGTTTTAACATCTCCTCAATCTGGAAATCCATCGGTAAAAAAAAAAAAAAATAAATAAATAAATAAATTCTTCCTTTAGTGTTGTTTACAAATACTTCGGGTTTAGCTATACTTAGAGTTTAGCTATATATCACATTTTTCACGTCACTATATCACCGTGTAGACTAATCTGATGTTTGTTAAGTCTATAAACACAATGACTGAACAAACGTTACTATTTCTGTGTGCACGTAATTAATATGGTTATCGTAGATTAGCTGTTAACTTTAGCCGTTAGCGTTGTCTATAACCATAGACTGTATAAAAATAAGGTAATAACTCAATAAACGGTCCGTGAATAAAATATTTTTTCCAGCGAATATCTTAGTTACAACATGATTGAGCTAGCAAAGCAGTTTTGTGTTGCTATGTGGTATTTATTCAGTTATGGGAATTCACGATGTCTAGAAAGCATCAGTGGCTGCAGCTGACAGGGACAGTTAGCAAAGCTAACATCAGGACATCATCTGTTAAAAGCCTCCCGTTGTCAGATACAACATGAAACTACTCCAGTTATCTCAATCATGTTGTAACTCAGACATCCGCTGAAAAAAAAAAAAAAAATTTCACGTTGATGAGACGGCATCACTGGAGCGGTCACTGTGGACGCGCTATAGACGCGGAGCTTGCTGTTTCTGTAGGTACACATTTCCTGGGGACGCCTGCACGTGTCGGCCACGCCCCCTCCATTGTGATTAGCTAAAGCGCAGCATGTTCAAACTCAAAGCCCCCCCCCCCACCCCACCCACGTCGTCGTCGTTCACACAGGGCTGCCGACAGATTCTACAATGTAGATTGCAGAATCTGTTTTGAGAGATTAACATCTCCTTGCTTAGGCTAGTGTAATATTAATATAACGTTAGGTTTACAGAGGAAATAATGGGATGTGACTTAATGGGGTGAAAATATCGTTAGTGAAACAGAAACAAGCGTTAGTTAGGGGACAAGAGCCAAGAGTCACAAAGATTCACGTATGTTAAAAGTTACTAACAACCGGTGTATTTACTGTAGGCTATGTGTCCGGGGTCCTTCACCTGTGGAACGAGTAACATGACCACTAACTTGTCCCCAAACAAACGCATGTTTCTGTTAGACCTATTTGTGTTTCACTAACGTTCTATATGTATTATGAAGAATGTCAGACTGGCCAATCAGTGGCAGAGTTGGGCCCGGAGTTTCGACTGACACAGAACCGGCACGCTGCCGGTTCCCGAATCTAATTATTAGGCTACTTACAACGGCATGAAAGACAATCTGATATTCTGTTTGTTGTTGGTTATTTCCTTAAAAACTACGACTTTATTCTTGTAATATTATGACTTTAATCTTGTTAAATTACGACTTTAATCTCATAATATTTCGACTTTATTCTCGTAATATTATGACTTTTTCTCAGCTATGACTATTCTCAAAATATTACGAGTTTTTTCTCGTAATATTTCGACTTTATTCTCGACATCTCCGATTTTTTTTTCTTTAATGTGGCCCTAATACTCCGTCGTATTAAACAGACTGGTAAAAATTTTGCTTATACTTTCTTCATTCTGTCAATATTAGGCTGAGGTTCATTGAATTGCTGAACTGCTGTGAAATGACTTCTGGTTCACGTAGCCTAATCTTTTATTCTCAGATGGAGCTATGATGTTGAGTCCTGTAGGCTAAATGAGCCATTACACAGCAGAATCTTTGAATAGACAGATATGAAAAGTATTCATGAATCATTCCATAAGATTAATTTCTTATTAACACTGAAAAACTGCAGTTCTGTGGAATTCCTTTTTTTAAGATTATTTCTTGGGCTTTTGTTGCCTTTAATGGCAAAACAGCAACGTTAAGGGTAGAGAGGGAACGACG
This sequence comes from Epinephelus lanceolatus, assembly GCF_041903045.1. Taxonomy (NCBI): domain Eukaryota; kingdom Metazoa; phylum Chordata; class Actinopteri; order Perciformes; family Serranidae; genus Epinephelus; species Epinephelus lanceolatus. Next base: position 2,742,916 of record NC_135751.1, read on the forward strand.
CGCTAGAGGCTGCAGGCTGGGTTTGAGCCCGGGGGCCGCTGCATCGGGGCTGGGCGTCTGATCATAGAGCATCCGCTCCATCCACTAAGCCACCGATACTCTGTTGCAAATACTTTGATAATCGATTCTGATTTATGCCCAGGGAAAACCACAAAAAATGGGCAAAAGTCTTTTCAGAGCCAGAGACACTTTTCTTACAGCCCGACAAACCGCTGTCTCACTGATGTGTTCAGTGAGACAGCGGCAGTGTATACAATTTGCTCAGACGATAATGCAAATCCATGATGTCCTAATATTTGATATATGTGGGCGGAACAGATTGTTGAGATAGCCTAAATGAAAGACTGTGAGGTGAAATTGTCATACAGACACTCCTCCAGGAAGGCATCCAAACTGGGTCTAATCACCTCCTTACGCAACAGCCTCTGAATAAACTGTGCCCCAACGTCCACGACTTCTTTCACTCAAGGACAGGTCATGTTTCTCCTACCTGCGACACGCAGGTTTGCATCAGAGAGTATGTTGCCATGGTAAGTGACTCAGGATTTCGCTGAGCTGGCTCTCTGAAATGGAAAACTCAGAGTTTCCCTCATCTCAGGCTCAACATAGGCTACTCAGAGTTTTCACTAATCCTGCTTTCTGAAATAAGGCCCAGATGTCTAAAGAAGAGGTTTAACAAGGACATAAATGTATACATATTCTTATTCTTTATATATTTGTCTACATCCTTTATATGCGTATGCTGTAAAGCCCTGTGAGGCAAATTGTGATTTGTGATATTGGGCTCTATAAATAAAATTGATTGATTGATTGATATTATTACTGTGCTACTGTCTATGCAATAATATTTGAACATTTTCTAGTATAATGATACAGACCATGTGTATTAAGATTGTTCTGAGCAATTATCCATCAAGGACATATCTGTATAACCAACACACACACACCTCATCCCAGCACCTTCTTACAGACATTTCCCCCTGGAATAATACTACACATTTAATTTTATAAAACATTCAATCAAAAATACACCCAGAAATGTTATCGATGTATAGCACCATAATCCATCCATAAACTCTATTTTCCACCTTACTACGTATCCTCTCTCTCATTGGTTGGGGAGTTTTCACTGTGGACGTTCTTATCTCTTGATATCCTGCAGGGAGGAGCACCATGCATGGCCTGTTATTTAACTGACCTAGCTGCGCAGCAGCAGGTGCTCACAGTTACCCCACAGCACCGCCCAGTGGTAAGATTGTCATTGTTGTTAAAAACAATTTTATTGTAGCACTGGGCAGCCCAAAACATTATTGTAATGGATTGGTATTTGATATTACAGGTGCACTGGGCAAGGCCTTAATGTGAAAACAAAGAAATAGGAATGATAATTTAGTGCTTTATTTTCCACTGTAGACACGATGAGCCTCCACCCTTCAACTGTCACCTTCATCTGTGGCACAGCTGCTTCCAATTATTCAGTTACTTGGGGTCAATGGAGCAAACTTAAAACCTAACACCTGATATATAATCACCTCAAAAGTTATGTTGGCAAACAGCTTCCCCTGTACAGATCAACATCGGCATCCATGTGGAGCTGTGATTTTATGAGTTTTGAGCTTTATGTATTTAAAGATATACAGGATTTTCCTTACCTGTAATTACCACCTTGTGGTTGTATGCCTCTGCACATCATTCAAGTAACAGTTACAGTTTTCATTTATGTGTATGCAAACATGGATGCTTCACACACAACTACCCCCAGCAGCACATAAGATCTATACAATCAGCACTGTTTCAAGGTGGACACCCAAGATTAGTGTCACCTATTCAGTATCTGACCAAATGTCTCCCCTTTTGTTCCTGAGATAGGACATTGAGTAATAGTCGGAAAAGTGTGTTTGCAGAACATGTCACAGTGAAGTTGACCTTTGACCTTTTGGATAGAAGTTGTCAGCACTTCATCATTTTATCTTATTGGATGTTTGTATTATATATCATAATTAGCATAATTCTTGAGTACTGGCTCACGTTTTGTGAAGTCACAGTGACTTTTGCCCCTCAAATTCTATTAAGTTCATTTTTGAGTCTAAGTGGATGTTTGCGCCAAATTTTAATGCATTCCCTAATGCCTTCTTGAAATATCGCTTTCAGGAGAATAAGACAGATGCTAGGTCATAGTATCGTTGACCTTTGACCACCAAAATCTAATCAGTTCATTGTTGAGTCAGACATGGACATTTGTGCCAAATTTGAATAAATTCCCTGTAAGGTGTTCATGAGAATGGAACGGACAGACGTACGTACAGACATCCTGAAAACAATGCCTCCGGCCACAGTTATCACCAGCGCAAAGGCATAAAAACAATGTGCATACTTAAACAGAAGTAATCCCTCTCAATCATCACTTGCAACCTACTCTCAGTGAGTGGTGATGGATTTGTCTGCCTTCTGCCTGGATTTTCTTATTTCCTGACTTTGTGTTTGAGTTGTTTATGGGTGTGTACTCCCAAAGAGCTTAGGTAAGGTCGGGGAATTATGAAAATCTAGCGACAAGGTGCCAGACTTTGAGCAGAACGCACCCAAGAGACACACAGTGCCAAAAAAAACAAAACAGAAATACAGCAAGGCAAAACATCGAATTAGAGTGAATCTGGCTTTTACTTTCACTTTTCACTGGCGAGTGTGTTTACCAACAGTAATTGACAATCCTGCATAGTATACCATTAACACCTGCAGATTCAAGTCCCTTTTATAATCCCCATTCACAAAGACAAGTTATGTAGTTCATGTGTCCAGAGAATGAATTCTAGTATGGATAATTATGGTCCCCTGACGATGGTTTGTAACAATTTGAAGGATAGTGTTCAAAAAATAAACAAATCCACCTCAAATATGTCATTTTCTTAGCTTTTAATTTCAGCCAGCCCAATCAGTAAAAAGCAACTAATACAAGTACTTTTTAATTTATTTACATTTTTAAAATACACAAATACAGTAGCATTACAATTGAGGAACAAAAGTCATAAGGTGGGAGTGGAAAGAAAGATTTCCCATGAATCCATACTAAGAGATGCATTGTTGGATATGATTAACCATATTCAATGCATAGTTAAAAGCAAAATTGAACAGGAGGTGACAAAATAAGAAATAACTGAGAAGCAGACATGACAAACTGAAAAAACTGTACTCCCCTGTAAAGTGTACTTGCATCTATCATAGCCATCAGAAGCAAGACAAACAAGTTAATCCATCCCTTTTTTGTTTGTTTCTCAAGCCCACCGGTGAAGTTCACTTATGACCAAAAAAAACAAAACAACAACAAAAGCAAAAAACTAATGTGAGGCATTCCCAGTCCCTCTTCACACTATTACTATCAAACAACGGCTCATGTGGACATGATACACAGAGTAAGCACATCCTATACACAACAGAACAAACATGGACAAATTACCACTACATCCCCTTCCCCCCTCTCCAATTCAACTAGCCTAAATGGCCTAAAATACTTTGCAACCACATCAAGGATTTTATATTTCAATTGCTGCAGGTATTATTGGTCAGACTGCTCAGATGGAAGACACGCGTCACCAAAAAGAGCCACGAGGCTCGCAGCTCCACTAAGGTGGGGACTCAGTTGGGACGTAGCCGGGACTAAGCTGGGACGAACCTGTGACACAGATGGGACATACCTGGGACTCAGGTGGGACACAGATGAGACTCAGCTTAGACTTAGCTGGGACACACTTCATAAGACAACACTCAATAGCTCTCCAAAACGTCCGCACTTCCATTTAGCCTGATATTAAATCACTCCAGTCCATTTTTTATCCCTGGACTGTCACATTGCTTGTGTGACCTTGTGTGATATGGGGAGGTCCCAAGCTGGTCAGAAAGATCAATCTTGGGCCTGATTGCAGTTGAACTGAACTATACTGGTTACGTTAAGCCTTAGATTGCTTCAGTTCATTATATAATTGACCCTGCTGTGCTCCATGGATGCCATCTCCTTTCAAATTTAATGACAGATTAAATGTCTATACAGTGGCATTAGATGCACTCTAGCTAATCAGTGTGGGACCTGCCAAAAAAGATCAAAAGAAAAATGGTCAAAATTTAGGCAACAAGGGCTACGGTATCAGCTCACCCTTGAGTGGATCATTCTCCACAAAGCCTGGATCCTGCGTTAGCTTTCACAGGCTACAGAAGACATTCTGCCTTCCCTGGGTCAAGACCTCTTAATCTGCCCAATCCATCGAGTTCGAGTTGACTCATTTCATCTGGCACTGGGACATAAAACAGCGGCTTCCCAGTTAAAATAATAAACAATCAAATTAGTGCCACATGGGGAGCAAAATCATTGACGAGCTGTTGTCAAGCAGTGTGCCAGAACCAATGAGGAATATAACAAAGGCTGCTATCCAGGCTGCTCTAAACAACATGTCTTCTCAATATTGCCCACTATATTTCTCCGCTTTCACTCTTGAAACCCCAGCAAAGCCAGTATGTTGGCATGTTAAAATGATGTTACACTCAGACAGATAGGTTGGTCTCTAGTGATTGGTTGGGGAAAGTCGAATCCCCCTCCCCCATGGAAATCAGAGTGGATGCAATGTCAGACTGAAGATGGAAACAGAGTGTAACGAGTGGACAGTTCTGTCCAACATCAGGCAACATTCAACCTTTTTCCACAGGCTGATTAGTTTTCTCCATTATTAATAAGTGCCTTCATTTTAGCCACAAGTCAAGGACACCTCATCTAAACTTACTGGCTTCAATTCAGATCACAGTTTATTTGTGCACTGTGCAACCATGTAACTAAATCTTGTGTTATCAATATTAAATGATTTGAACTGGGAGATTGGGATGTTGGGCTACAAGTAATGGATTGGGAAGTTGCCCGATTCCCACCAGTATCACTATAAAGTTGTTTGTTTTGCTTCTCAGGAGGCATTTTTCCAAGAAAAAATCCTAAAAACGGACGTAAAGTATCCACCGCTATGCCTCTGTCATGAATTTACAAGCTCATTGTTTGCTCTAGGCTTGCTGACTGAAACTGTAAACTAAACTGCAGCAATCATCAATGCACTGGAAAAGACATCATTTAAGCATGTGAGGTCAATTTTAGTAACATCTACTGATCTAGTATTGGACATGTACACCCAGATAGGCAGGTTTTAAATCCCTGAAATTCTGGTCAAAGCCCATCAATAAGACAGACAATGACTATTTGTCAAGGTCTAGTTACAAAATGGCCAGAGGTATCATTGGAAAAAAGCTAAATGGAGGCAGAGGGTTAGGTTTCCTACAGTGAGGTTAGGAGGCAAAGGAGTTAAAACCTACAAGAAAATGCCCCTCAACATGTTCATCCCACCCATTTGAGTTTGTAGAACCCCAAGACAGAACCATACAAACAAACACAAAACCACATCACTATGCACCCAATTAAAACAACTTGTCTGTTCAATGTGGACAGATTGTTCCATTCACAGCTTTCCCCAAGCAGCACACTGCAGTCAAAACCTGAAGACAGAAAGACAATGTGCTGCATGTTTTTAGATAAACTATATCATTCTGGTTCTAACACACCTGAAGAGGACAAAAAAACATTTGAAAATAGAACATTAAAAGACCCTTTGTCCCATTTTAGAAACAAAGGGGTTGTCCTACCTTTACATTTAAACCTCAGACACCGAAAAAGAAAAAAAAGAAAGAAAAAAAGAAGTTGACTTGTGGGATTTATAGTCTTTAACACTGCTTTGATGGATCATGTCTTCCTGCTTTCATAATTAGAAATGTCCCACACACTATTTTCAACAGCTAACAGACTTGTCATTCTCTAGTTTCAAACCCTTGTGAAGTCTGATCAGCAGCGCTGGTGTCAGAGACGCTTTAATGCTAAAGAACTAAAAAAAAGTAAGACCAGTTTAAAAAAAAACTAAAAATAAAAAAGTGAATCCATGGCTTTATCAACCGTAAGGAGGCAGGGGGTGGCTGCTACGAAACAGTACTGAACCCACCCATCTCTCACTCTCTCTCACTCGCTCTCTCTCTCTCTCTCTCTCTCTCTCTCTCTCACACACACACACACACACACACACACTCCTGGTTGTGTGTTAAGTGAAAAAAAAGCACAGCTAGACTCTGGTGCATTGATTGGGAGTCCTCTGTGTCCTTTATATATGTGTGTGTTTGTGTGTGTGTGTGTGTGCATGTTGAGGCCTCCATGGTTCACAGGTGGAGGGGAGGGTTTCACCGTGGAGCTGCAGACTGGAGGCCACTGGGTGTGACCCGGGACAGGGCCTGCGAAGATACATGATGATGACATCATCAACATCAGTAGCAAAAATGAATGGTAAAAATGAACTCCAAGTGCACGGGCAGCAGGTGAGGACAAACATATAGTTTTTATTTTTCAGAATAAAACAAATGAAAACGATATGCAGCATTTATGTAATATTTTGACATATACATACGATCAAGCTGCAGTTCCTTTTATTTTGAAAGTCAGTGGCACAAGTGTAACCTTTGACCCCATGGTCACATTGGTCACCGACATGGAGGACTCCAGCCATGAAACTTTGCAGCCCGAGGATGAGGTGGCAGCCTACATGGAGTTCAAGACACCCAAGGTGGATCCTTTGGAGGTTTGATGGTGGTGGAAGGAGCATGCTAAAACGTTTCCTAACCTGGCAGTGATTGAATGTTTTTCACTATCCCACCATCGAGCGCAGCCAGTGAAAGAAACTTTTTTCCTCTGGATTTGTAATTCAAGTATGGAGATCCCAACTAATATGAGTGACTGTAGACTGTGTGTGTTTAATCACAAATTTTCAAAATAAAAGCAACAGAGGTTTTTACTGGGGGACCCTGCACAAGGCTGGATTTTCAAAATAAGACTCCCGAAGTGGTGATATTAGTTTACTGGGGGGCCCAGACAAAGCTGAATTTTCAAAACAAAAGCCTCTAAATGATTATGGTTATGATCAAATTAAAGCTTTTTTTTAACCTGTACTTACAGGGTTTTGAAAAATCTTCAATCTACTCTACTTTGTGACAGAAGTATTGAGAGTACTAGAATTTCAGACTTCAGATGCTCTTTAAGGACTTTAATTCAGTCATTCATTTCCATAACCGCTTATCCTCTTGAGGGTCGCGGGTGGGCTGGAGCCTGCCCCAGCTGACACTGGGCGAGAGGCAGGGCACTGTGGGAATTATTCAAGAATCTGTATTGGGGGGCAATTCTCTACATCTTGAGGTCATGACCTTTCACTTGGTAGGGACAAGTTTCTTGTATTGCTAAACCTTTTATTACGGGGGGGGGGGGGGGGGGGGGGCAATCTCCTTTATGAGTGCAGCTGGTGGGTGCAACCTCAAGTCAGAGCTTTGCTTTGGTATACAAATCTGTACATTCTGAAGGTTGTCAGAGAACACTTAGGTCCTCTCTCCATGCTGCATGTATTAAAGAGTCTTGATTCCTTTCACCGAGTCTGTCACTTCTTCAGATAGGAGAATTTCCCTCACAGTACACTCTGGACAGGTCACCCGGTCTACCGCAGGGCTAACACAGAGACAACCATTCACGCTCACATTCACACCTATGATAAATTTAGAGTCACCAATTAACCTAACCCCAACCTGCATGTCTTTGGATTGTGGGAGGAAGCCGGAGTACCCGGAGAAAACCCACGCTGACATGGGAAGAACATGCAAACTCCACACAGAAGGGCTCCCTCCCTCCTGGGATCGAACCAGGAAACTTAAATTAATCTTTTTCTACATTTTATGCTTTATACATACAAAGCATTTCTTCATTCAGCCTTTTAGTAAGTTAATTTTAAATTCCACCTTTGACAGTATTACAGTTTAGCGTCTTGCTTTTCAAGAAATGTCTTTCAGCTCTAAACTTTTTTGGGTAATGCAGTTCAGCTTTTCAGCTCTACCAGTTTTGCATTTCAATTTCCAGGTTGTATTTCATCCCTGCTGACCGCCAGAGGGGGTGCTTTAAGCACTGAATATTCCCCTTCGCGCATGCGCAGTTCAAGTATGTATACCAACAATGTCCCCTGTGACCCCTGGATGACCCGAAAGAGACTATATCTTCCGGTGACATCAGAGGATAATTTCCTTTTCATCTTCTCGTGCGCAGGTTGCTTTTGGAAGCATTGCAACTGCATTTCAAACTTAAATCCCGTCGCTAGTAGTTCCGTGGCCATTTTCGGTCGGAGCAGCGGACATTCGCACTCCAGGCACTGCGATGGCATTCTTTCCCTCTTGAGAGGAGTGTAACTACATTTGATTCAGTGTGGACCCGGTGCGTCCTTTTGCCGGTAAGGCAGTGGTTCATTTCCCTCTCCGGAGAAGGTATGAAACTCGTAAGTTGTTTGCAAACTAATGTTATATTACCTACTTTGTTAAAGACTTGTCGGTGAAAGTTGCGTTCGCACAACATCTTCCTGGCACTTGATTTACTCTGAGTTAATATTCTCTGTTTCTGGAGTTTTTTTCTGCTGGAGGGTTGCGTTACTGCTCCCAAGTTGCCAGCGTGTATAGCCTGTTGTTTATTTAGCGGTAGCATCCGCTGTATTTTGAGTTTGTTATAATCAACCTCCGCTGGTGAAGGCTGCGTGCACGCTGCCTCCCCAGCATATGGTTTCATTTTGTTACCTAGAGCGTCGGGGCTCTGATTAGTTCTCTGTTTTTATTTTTAGTGGATAAGCTGACGCTGTTGGAGGGAAGCACTGTTTTGTTTTTTGGTTAACACTAGTGTCTGTGCTCCGGGTAACTGTATTGTTTTTTGCAAGTAGTGCTTTTGCCTTTTGACAAGCCTTTGCTGGTGAAAGCTAGAGTTAGTGCTCCTTGTTCCCAGCATACAGTGAATATATCTACAGTCGTGAAAAAATTAGGACACCCCATTAAATATTCAGTTCTTTAATAACAAATGTTCACATATCGATGTATGATCTTGTTTTACTTTATCTCTGGGAAAGAAGGTGATTTAATTGCAGGTAAACAACAAAAGTTAACCTTGTTTTACTCATTAAACAAAAGATATCAATAAAAATGCATATTCTAACTGAGGAAAAAGTTAGGACACCCTACTCCCTAATAGCTAGTGTTACCCCCTTTGGCTGAAATAACTTCAGTGAGACGCTTCTTGTAGCCGTCTACCAGTCTCCGACATCGGTCTGAGGAGAGTTTGCCCCACTCCTCAATGCAGAATTCTTTCAGCTGTGAGATGTTTGAGGGGTTTCTTACATGTACAGCCCGTTTCAAGTCACCCCACAGCATCTCAATGGGATTAAGATCTGGGCTTTGACTTGGCCATTCCAGGACTCTCCATTTCTTAGTTTTCAGCCAGTCCTTGGTGGATTTACTGGTATGTTTTGGGTCATTGTCATGTTGCAGGGTCCAGTTCCGCTTCAGCTTTAATTTTTTTACAGATGGTCTCACATGTTCATCAAGCACCCTCTGATAGACGATAGAATTCATGGTGGATTCTATGATGGTGAGCCGGCCAGGTCCTGCTGCAGCAAAGCATCCCCAAACCATGACACTTCCACCTCCATGCTTCACAGTTGGTATGAGGTTCTATTCCTGGAATGCTGTATTGGGTTTACGCCAAACATGTCCTCTCTTCTGACGTCCAAATAATTCAATTTTAGACTCATCTGTCCAAAGAACATTATTGCAGAAGTCCTGGTCTTTGTCTATGTTCACTCTGGCAAACTTCAGTCTGGCCTTCATGTTTCTCTTAGAGAGCAAAGGTTTCCTCCTTGCACACCTCCCATGAAAGTTAAACCTGTGCAGTCTCTTTCTGTTTGTAGAGGCATGCACTTTCACATCAACAGTAGCAAGAGCCTGCTGTAGGTCCTGTGATGATACTTTAGGGTTTTTGGAGACTTCTTTTAGCATCTTGCGGTCTGCTCTCGGGGTGAACTTGCTTGGACGGCCAGACCTGGGCCTGGTGGCAGTTGTTTTGAATGTCCTCCACTTGTAGACTATTTTCCGGACGGTGGAATGGCTGATTTCATATTCTTTTGAGATCTTTTTGAATCCCTTACCAGACTCATAAGCTGCTACAATCTTCTTTCTGCTGGCCTCAGACAGCTCTTTTGATCTCACCATGGTGTTCACTGTCACTTCGGCAGTCTGGAGCACACCAAACTAAATGTCTGAGGTTTAAAAGGGCAAGCCTCCTTCAAAATGCTGAGTAACGATGTTCTAATCATGTGCACTTGATGTGATACACCTGTGTGTGATTTTAGCCATTTTAAGTGGGAATAAATGTGGGGGTGTCCTAATTTATTCCTCACCAGAAATTGCATTTTTTTAAAATTACATTTTACAGAAAGTTATAAAAATCTTTTCTTAAGTTTTAATTGTTTAGTTATATTACCTGAATCTCCCAGTATTGTTAGGATTGATATTAAATATCCATATGTCCAAAAACACACAGGCTTTCATAGGGTGTCCTAATTTTTTCACATGACTGTATATAGCTATATCCATATCTTTATACATACATACATATATACAGTACAGGCCAAAAGTTTGGACACACCTTCTCATTCAATGCGTTTTCTTTATTTTCATGACTATTTACATTGTAGATTCTCACTGAAGGCATCAAAACTATGAATGAACACGTGGAGTTATGTACTTAACAAAAAAAGGTGAAATAACTGAAAACATGTTTTATATTCTAGTTTCTTCAAAATAGCCACCCTTTGCTCTGATTACTGCTTTGCACACTCTTGGCATTCTCTCGATGAGCTTCAAGAGGTAGTCACCTGAAATGGTTTCCACTTCACAGGTGTGCCTTATCAGGGTTAATTAGTGGAATTTCTTGCTTTATCAATGGGGTTGGGACCATCAGTTGTGTTGTGCAGAAGTCAGGTTAATACACAGCCGACAGCCCTATTGGACAACTGTTAAAATTCATATTATGGCAAGAACCAATCAGCTAACTAAAGAAAAACGAGTGGCCATCATTACTTTAAGAAATGAAGGTCAGTCAGTCCGGAAAATTGCAAAAACTTTAAATGTGTCCCCAAGGGGAGTCGCAAAAACCATCAAGCGCTACAACAAAACTGGCACACATGAGGACCGACCCAGGAAAGGAAGACCAAGAGTCACCTCTGCTTCTGAGGATAAGTTCATCCGAGTCACCAGCCTCAGAAATGGCAAGTTAACAGCAGCTCAGATCAGAGACCAGATGAATGCCACACAGAGTTCTAGCAGCAGACCCATCTCTAGAACAACTGTTAAGAGGAGACTGCGCCAATCAGGTCTTCATGGTCAAATAGCTGCTAGGAAACCACTGCTAAGGAGAGGCAACAAGCAGAAGAGATTTGTTTGGGCCAAGAAACACAAGGAATGGACATTAGACCAGTGGAAATCTGTGCTTTGGTCTGATGAGTCCAAATTTGAGATCTTTGGTTCCAACCGCCGTGTCTTTGTGAGATGCAGAAAAGGTGAACGGATGGATTCCACATGCCTGGTTCCTACTGTGAAGCATGGAGGAGGAGGTGTGATGGTGTGGGGGTGTTTTGCTGGTAACACTGTTGGGGATTTATTCAAAATTGAAGGCACACTGAACCAGCATGGCTACCACAGCATCCTGCAGTGACATGCCATCCCATCCGGTTTGCCTTTAGTTGGACGATCATTTATTTTTCAACAGGACAATGACCCCAAACACACCTCCAGGCTGTGTAAGGGCTATTTGACCAAGAAGGAGAGTGATGGAGTGCTGTGGCAGATGACCTGGCCTCCACAGTCACCGGACCTGAACCCAATCGAGATGGTTTGGGGTGAGCTGGACCACAGAGTGAAGGCAAAGGGGCCAACAAGTGCTAAACACCTCTGGGAACTCCTTCAAGACTGTTGGAAAACCATTTCAGGTGACTACCTCTTGAAGCTCATCGAGAGAATGCCAAGAGTGTGCAAAGCAGTAATCAGAGCAAAGGGTGGCTATTTTGAAGAAACTAGAATATAAAACATGTTTTCAGTTATTTCACCTTTTTTTGTTAAGTACATAACTCCACGTGTTCATTCATAGTTTTGATGCCTTCAGTGAGAATCTACAATGTAAATAGTCATGAAAATAAAGAAAACGCATTAAATGAGAAGATGTGTCCAAACTTTTGGCCTGTACTGTGTATATATATATATATATATATATATATATATATATATTTATACACATATATATATGTATATAATGATTTACAGCAGGCGATTTTCTGTGGTTATATTGTGTATTAACCCTCTGCTGGTATAGGCAGCGTATGCGCTTCCTCCCTCCAGCATACAGTTTCTGTACTCCAAGTTAACCAGCTAACTGCAGCGTTCGCGCTCAGGTTATCTGCAGTGTTTTTTCTCTACACTCTCTTGGGATTTCGCCTCTGCTGGTATAGGTAGCGTACGCGCTCCTTCCCTCCAGCTTACGGTTTCTGTACTCCAGCTAACCGCAGTGTTCGTGCTCAGGTTATCTGCAGCTTGGACAGGTGCGCATTAGCCGGTGTGGCAGTGTTCCTCCAGTGCCACCATGATGGATAACCCCCATTACTGCACTTGCTGTGGGGCTCTTCTGCAGCCAGATGATGGCCATGATCTCTGCCCTATGTGCCTTGGACCGGAGCACCTGAAGGAGGCACTCTCTGAAAATCCTTGTATGAACTGCAGCTACATGCCCCGGGCAGTGAAGGCTGCCAGACTGGCAGAGCTGGAACACCCAGAGGGTGACGGTGACCTCCCCCATCAGGTCAAATGTCTCCACCCCAACATCGACATTCTAAGTGTTGGGCTGAGGCCACTGCAGCTGCGCCCTCCAGAAAAAAGACAAAGTCTGGCCACGGCAGACTTTCATCAAAGGTGGATCAGCTGTCTGCTGAGTTGGCTCAGATGAGGTCCATGCTTAGGGCCCGCAAGCCTGCTGTCCCTTCGGAGGATGAGGTGCTCACTCCTCCAATGCTAGAACTGGTTCCAGAGGATGATGCGCTCTCCCTGGCAGCTTCGGCTACTCGCTTCCATGATTATCGGGAAGATATAGGGGGTGGGGTCTCCCAGGCCTCAGAGCCGGGCTCCCACTCCTCAGCGCAGAGCTCACTGGCTGAAAAGGAAGACGGCTCCATGCTCGATATCATGCGCATGGCCCTAGATCGCCTACACACTGATATACCACAACAGACGGACTCAGGTCCTGCAAGTGCCTTCTTCAGGCGCAGGCCGGCCTCCACTGCCTTTGCTGTTCCCCACTCTGAGGACTACCTGAAGGAATTACAGGCCTGTTGGAGGGACACAAAAATTTGCTCCCGTCTCTCTGTTGACGGTCAAACCCTGGCAGCTATGCACGACGCAGCAAGAGTGGGCCTGGATTGCATGCCAGCTATCGAGCCTACCATCGCATCCCTCATCGTTTCCCCTGATGAGGCTCTGCAACGGGATGCTAGGTGCCCTCGACCTCAGTGTCGGATCATGGATGACCTTCTCACATGGGCTTATGATGCTGGAGCACGGGCCAGTCGCATAGGCAACTCCCTATCACACCTAATGCTCGCCCTCTCAGCTTCTCTGCAGGGGGGCAATGTGAATGCAGATGCCATGACTTTTTGATGTGTCACTAGAGGCATTCGGCCTTCTGTCCAAGGAAATCGGACGGATGATGTCGATCATAATTCAAACTTGTCGCCAAGTCTGGCTTTCACAATCGAATTTGACGGAAGCGTCTAGAAGAACTCTCCGTAGTCTCACTGTGGAGCCAGGAGAGATATTTGGTCCAGTGGCGCAGGAAGCGCTGGAGCGAACCATCCAGGCTGGGCAGACCAGGCAGCAGCTTGCAGGTCTTCGATGTATGCCTCTCCCCAGCAGACCTAGAGGCTTCACGGCTGCCTCCCGAGCTTGCTTACCACCACCAGCTCACTCCAGTGGCCATCTTGAGTCTCAGCGTCCTGTGCAGAAGCCAGCCCGTGACTTCCGGGACTCTGCCCGCCTGCCCTCCAAGCAACCTCAAGCCCTGGATCCTGTCCACCCCCCTTCCAGGACCCCCAGGGGCCGGGGGGCCAGGAACTGAGGCCTTGGGGCTGGCTATCGGGTATTTCTCCCATCAGCAGCTCAATTACTGGGCTGCTCATGCTTCAGGGGGGCTTCAGGTGTCCCAAGATACAGAGCGTCTCCTGTCCCACGTGGTCCACCTAGGCCTCAAGGTAAATATGGAGAAGAGTTGTCAGGAACCATCTCAGACTACAATTTTCATTGGTGTAGAATTGAACACTGTAACTATGACAGCTTGTCCATCCCCCCCACCGTGTGGCCAACATCCTGCACCCTCTTCCCCTATTCCAAAGGGGACATCTGTTGCCCTTGGTCAGGTTTCTTCGGCTTTTGAGCAAACTAACATCCGTTTCAGCTGTTGCTCTGCTGGGCTTGCTATCACTGCACCCCCTGCAGAGGCGGGTGAACAGCTTCCACTGCCGGGCGGCACAGGGACAGGAAGCTCAAGGTGTTGCAGCAGTGTCTCCTCGCCCTGGTCCCGTGGCCTACATGACAAGGGGTGTCCCTATGGGCTCCATTCCATCTCGCAGGGAGACTGTCACTACAAATGCCTGCCCCTCGGGATGGGGTGCAGTGTGGCAGAGCAGGACGGCTCACGGACGGTGGTCTGTGGATGACCGTGCCGAACACATTAATGTGCTGGAGTTACGAGCGGTGCACCTAGCTCTCAAGCACTTCCTGCCGTACCTGAGAGGCAAGCATGTCCTCATACAGTCAGACAACACCTCGACCGTATATCATATCAACCATCAGGGTGGGGCCAAGTCTGCATGGCTGCTGCAGTTGTCACAGGATCTCCTGACCTGGGCAGCCCCCGCTTGATCAGCCTATGGGCAATATATCTACCGGGAGAGCAGAATCACCTTGCAGTCACTCAAAAGCCTCCATCAGGGGAGTGGCCTCCATAAGGGGAAAAAAGCCTCCATCAGGGGAGTGGTGCCTCCACCCACAGGTGGTGCACACCATCTGGAGCGTCTTTGGCAGAGCAGAGGTGGACCTCTTCACCTCAGAGGCATCGACCCACTGCCCTCGGTGGTTCTCCTTGGCAGAGACGACCAGCCCTCTAGGCCAGGATGCTCTGGCTCATCCTTGGCCAGAGGGTCTTCTATATGCCTTCCCACTGCTTCAGCCAGTACTTCAGAGAGTTCTTCAGGAGGGTCACAGGATTCTGCTGGTGGCCCCCTTCTGGCCGGGGAGGACATGGTTTCCTCTGCTGCACAGACTCTATCGTGGCACGCCGTGGCGCCTCCCCAACAGGAGAGATCTCCTGTCCCAGCTAGGGGGTCGGATCTGGCATCCCAATCCCCAACGCCTCCAACTGTGTGTGTAGCTGTTGGACGGCCTGAACCGCTGCTGAGCAGCTGTGTGGACCCCGTCAGGCATACCATAATGAATGCCAGAGCACCATCCACTCGTTTACAGTACGACAACAGATGGAAGCTATTTTCCAACTGGTGTATGGGTCGGAGTGAAGACCCAATGCATTGCTCTGTGCTTACAATCCTTGAATTCCTGCAGTCCTTCTTAGACAATGGCCGCTCTCCTTCTGCTTTGAAGATGTATGTGGTGGCCATATCGTGTCGACATGCTAGGGTCGACAACGGCACAGTGGGGAGCCACAGTCAGGTGTCCCTCTTCCTGAAGGGGGCTCGGAGGGTGTTTCCTCCAAGAGCCACGAGACCCCCAACATTGGATCTTCCCCTGGTGCTGGATGCGCTATGCAGGCCTCCCTTTGAACCCTTGGCACAGGCAGAGCTGAAGTGGGTGCCATTTAAGGCCGCATTCCTCCTGGCCATTCCCTCAGCGAAGCGTGTCAGTGAGCTGCATGCTCTGTCTGTCAGTGACTCATGTCTGAGGTGGAACTCAGATGGATCACGGGTCACTCTGTGGCCGAACCCAGCGTTCCTCCCTAAGATGCTGTCACGCTCGCACCTCAACCAGCCTATAAGGCTTGCATGGTTTGACCCTCCGTCAGGAGAGAGGGGTAACAAGTCGGAACTGTTGTGCCCAGTGCGGGCCCTAAGAGCATATATTGCAGCTACCACAGGCATTCGAACAGTCGGAACAGCTCTTCCTCTGCTATGGTGGCCCTAGCAAGGGTTGCGCTCTTCCCAAACAGCGTCTGTCACACTGGATTGTGGATGTCATCAGCAATGCATATGGGGCAAGTAACCGTCCCCTGCCATCCGGTGTGAGGTGCCACTCTACCAGGAGTGTCTCCACATCTCCCTGAGAGGAGTATCCTTGCAGGACATTTGTGCTGCTGCCTCATGGGCATCACCAGACACTTTCTCCAGGTTCTACAGGGTGAATGCTGCCACTCCCCATCCACTGGGTGTGGTCCTTTCACCAGAATCCTCCGATTCTACTCATTGAGATTTGTAATCTGGATTCCTTGTGACTTTGCTGGTATAAGTCATTCAGTGCTTAAAGCACCGCCTCTGGCGGTCAGCAGGGATGAAATAGAACAAAAGTTACGAATGTAACTGCGGTTCTATGAATCCCGAATGACCGCCAGAGCACTCTATCACTCAGAATCCTTGTGTTCTCGCGAGAAGATTCTGTAGGAAATTATCCTCTGATGTCACTGGAAGATATAGTCTCTTTCGGGTCATCCAGGGGTCACAAGTGACACTGTTGGTATACATACTCGAACTGCGCATGCGTGAAGGAGAATATTCAGTGCTTAAAGCACCGCCTCTAGCGGTTATTCGGGATTCATAGAACCGTAGTTACATTTGTAACTTTTGTTTTACAGTGGTGCAGTGCAATGTATTTGGGCTTTAACATTTTTTCGGGCAATTTCATTTTTCTGCATTTTCAGCAATGCTTTGCAATTGTCTTTAACTTTAAATATTCAAATGCATTTTCTGCAGGTATTGCATTTTCTAGTTACATATGTTATTTTTTGACAATCTTTGTCAGGCAATTGAGCAAAGATTTCATTGTTTATAATATTTACTGTTGTGCCATGTAAAGCCCTACTTTTGCTCTTCTTCATTCCCGTTACCTACTGAATGAGTGGGAATCTATTCTTGCTCTACTGCTGACCCAAAGCCCAGTACATTTCATTTATACATGGCTAAGCAGTGTGTTACCTGTGAAGACATGCGGGAGGTGTCCTGGCGCCCCGTCAGGTCTGAAGAGGAGATGTTCACAGGTGCCCCACGATGAAGACGCATGCTCACCTTCCTCTCCTTCTCCATACCTGAAAGACAAAAAGGTACCAGAAATCGAAGGCTCCCAATCAGTAGATGGAAAGGCCCTGACTGTCGCGCTAAACTATACATCAAGTAACAATAGACAAAACAACAATTTATCTGTCAGTTGATTTTAGCTTGCCTTTTGTTCTTAAAAGATAGATATAGATATAGATACATATAGATACAATATGTATGTGCGTGTGTGTGTACGTGTTTTGTGCTTAAAGAGAACAATTTTCCCCCCCAAAATTATCTCTTTTTTTGCTTGACTTTGCACTTGACATGCTGCTGTGTTGTGCTACAGCCTATTCAAGTGCTAGAATTTGTTATTTACGTGCCAACGCCTGAACGCAACACAGGCTCCACTCCATAGACTGTGTGTTAAGTGCCCGGGCCGCGCTCTTGTGTGCTCACCTGTGTGTGTGTGTGTGTGTGTGTGTGTGTGTGTGTGTGTGCGCATCGGGGTAGGGCTGCAACGATTAGTCAACTAATCGATGACTAATTGACTATCAAAATAATCAATCGGTGACCTGACGGGTTACCCGCAAAAACAGTGTCTGACGGGTAAGAAATATACTTGTATAAATTAACGGGCACTGGCACGGGCGGAACTTAACTAACATGGGCGGGGTGGCAGGTAACTATTTTCATCATTTTATTGTGAAAAGCAGTGACACTTGACTAGTTCCGCCTAAATAAACAATGTTACTGCCACTGTCGCTCTAACTGAGCCGCCTGCGCCGGTTAGCTGCTGAGCAAAATGGACGACATAAAATCAAAGTTAGTGAGTGGTGAATATGAAATTGTGGACAATAAAGCGTCGAGGGCCAAGTCGGACGTCTGGGAGAAGTTTGGTTTGCTTCAAGACCAAGAGAGTAACGTCGTTAGTGGCTACGCCGTCTGCAAAATGTGCAAAAAAGTTTTAGCCTTCAAGCCCCAAAAATGAGCTCTCAACACCAGACCGGCCGGCCAAGGACGCCATAACCAAGTTGGCGGTGAAATGTGTGTCTCAGGATGTCAGGTCGTTTGAAACTGTATGTGGAGAAGGGTTCAAGGAGCTGGCACAGGGCTTGGTTGACGTCGGGACACAGTCTGGCAGAGTCCACGCTGTGAAACTTCTGCCGGATCCAACAACTGTGTCACGCAGACTCACAAAATGTGCGGAAGAAATTCGAGAGAAACTCATCCCAGAGCTGAGGAAGCAGCTGACCGAAAGCAAAGATCAGCTGTCTCGCTCCTGGGGGAACTTGAAGTGCGGGGACAGAGTGAGAAAGACAGTGAAGGAAATTTCAGATGAATCAATTAGGTGTAGCCAATGGATCTGGAAGTGTAGAAATAATGTCAGTTGGGGACCAGCAGGGGGAACTACTAAGCAGAGTACATAATTCCTTGAGATCAGGTGGAGAGATCCACTTCCTCTCAGGAGGAAATCCAGGAAGAGGAAGGTTATTTAAGTGTGGGAGTGGCCTATTTGAATCCCTTTTGTTTGAGACCATCCTGCAAGGTGAGTGTGTTTGCTGATCCTGTGAGTTTATCTATCTCCTTTAACTTTACCTTGTATTGTAGTTATGCTATGTAGCGTGTGAAATAGAGTATGGTGAATGTGCTAGGAAAGGTAGTATCAGCACTACTTCTACCTGGAGCTCGCATGTACGGAGCCTGGGTTTGGTTGAAGGTGGCAGTGCTGTTTGGGCTGAGAAAGCCATGCGTAAGTAAGGAGGAAATTCAGGAAGAGGAAGGTTATTTAAGTGTGGGAGTGGCCTATTTGAATCCCTTTTGTTTGAGACCATGCTGCAAGGTGAGTGTGTTTGCTGATCCTGTAAGTTTATTTATCTCCTTTAACTTTACCTTATATTGTAGTTATGCTATGTAGCGTGTGAAATAGAGTATGTTGAATGTGCTAGGAAAGGTAGTATCAGCATTGCTACTACCTGGAGCTCGCATGTACGGAGCCTGGGTTTGGTTGAAGGTGGCGGTGCTGTTTGGGCTGAGAAAGCCATGCGTAAGTAAGGTAAAGGAGGTTATTGGGCTGATGTGGGGAGCAGTGAGACCTGGCATTAGGGGAGTGTCTCTGGGACGCCAGAGATCACTGTCTAGCCTCCTGGAGGTGTCGTGGGACCAACTAGACGAAACACTGGTGAAAGGAGGTTCCCACCCAATGACCCCAAAGACATGTTAGTTATCACTTCTCACTGGTCTGTATAGTTAAGCCTTGCCATAATAGCTTATCATAGGGCTTAGGAGGTTATTCACTGAGTGCTGATCCTTTTCTAGAGTACAAACTTCTTGTGTTTATTTGAATTCATGCCGAAGCACGACATCTTGTTGGTAAGAATAACTGTAATAAAATACGACTTTAATAAGCTACAGTAATAACTTGGCTCACTAAATGTGTGTTTTGGCGTTCAACATAACACTTCAACTGTTTGAATCTATTTTGTTTGCCTCTTAAAATAGCACTGATCTTATTATTTATTTTTCTTCATTTTCGTTTTTTATTATTTTGAAGAACACAACCATGGAAGCCCCTCGGGCCCGCGGACGCAGGCCGTGGCTGCCGCTGCACCACCAGAGAAGAGACCCCGTCCAGGAGCTGATGATTTAGCAGACGTGGAGGACTCTAGCAACGAAAGTATACAGGCTCTGGATGAGGTGGCAGCCTACATCGAACTCAAGACACCTAAGGACAAGGACGGCACTTTTGATGTTTTGTCTTGGTGGAGGGAGCACGCCGAATCGTTTCCTAACCTTGCCCCAATTGCATGGAATGTGCTTGCCATCCCAGCATCGAGCGCAGCGAGTGAAAGAGACTTTTCTACTGCTGGATTTGTCATTCAAGAACGGAGAACCCAGCTTAATCCAGAGACAGTGGATGATATCCTTTTCTTGCACAGCAATCTCAGGCTCAATAATTAAATGTCATCAGCAGCTGACAGGAAAGCATACTGTGAGTAGTAACTTGCTACCTGCTGTTTATTTGTGTTAGTTCATATGATTTCAACTTCATGTTCAACATTGTTAGTGTGGAGTGGACAATATATATATTTTCCTGCTAACTTTAAACTGTTTTTGTTTAATGTAGTGGCCTTGTAGCTAAACCTGTCTGGCTGTAATGAATATGTTTTTCTTTGTTCCTTTATGCACAACGCACTTGTACGGACTGGTGCATGATTTTATTTTGAAGATTCAAAACGGAAGATGTTTATAGGCAATGCCGCTGCACTGATATTTTCTTGTGGTTATGAATCAGTCTGTCGCTAATCATCTCGTTACACCGGTTAATTATTTTCCTTAAACAATAGCATTGACAATACGTCAGCAACCAGGACACAGACAGTGATTGTTTCTACCAGATAACCTGATGCACTGCTGCTGCAGAGTGTTGTAGCTTGTATCATAAAAGGTAAAAAATAGAGCAGTTAAATTTGAGTGAAGTGTGTCTGTGCTGTTTATGTAATGACGGGTAACGGGTCGGGTAACGGGTGTCTTTATTGACGGGCGGGGCGGGTCTGGATTAGATTTAGATATAATCACGGGTAGCGGGTCGGGTAACAGGTCCCTTTATTGACGGGCGGGGCGGGTGCGGGTTTCCAAAATTGGACCCGTGCAGGACTCTGCGGTGACTATTTTAGTAGTCGACTAAGGAGTCGGAGTCATTTTTCATAGCAAAGTACTGTAAAAGTACCCCAAAATACTCTTATTGCACCTTCTTACGTTGAAATATTGGCAGCTTTACACACTCTCCCATGACGGTGTATTAAAACCCTTTGGCGTGAGAACGAAACAAGACATTAAATGACAAAATTTGGGGGTTTGGGAGAGACAGACCGACATTTTTCAGCATTTTTTGCTAAAATGATTAGTCGACTAATCGAAGAAATAATCGACAGATTAGTCGACAATGAAAATAATCGTTAGGTGCAGCCCTACATCAGGGCCGAACTCTGCCGTTCGCGACACAGAGAGAGGATTGTAAACGTGCGACCATGTAGAGACAGAAATGAGATGCCGTTGTGTAAATAAGATAAATAACATAAGGCTATTTAGTTTGTTTAATAGAAGGACAAGGTATGCGCCCCCCCCCCCCAACTCCTCCGCTTGCCTTTGCCATGGCTCTATATGTTTGTTTTTTCTGCTTCTTTTCTGTGTGAGGCGAGCGTCACTTTCCCCAGCTCCAGTTACAACAGTGTGAGGGGGTGAGTGGGCGGAGCCACAACAGTGATTGGACATTAACTCACGGGGAGGGCTTTTGTGCAGCGGGCTGACTTGTCCATTCTCTTTACACGTCCATGGACTCGGCCTGTGGACAGGCACACACACAGTGGCCTGTAAAGCATCAATGCAAAATTAATTGCAAAACCGAAAACCCGCCGTCCATAAGGGCGTATTGATCCATGCAGGGCAGACCGAATGGTTCAATATTTTACTGTGGGCCGTTGCATCCCTTGTGTGTGTGTGTGTGTGTGTGTGCGCACGCTGACCTGTGTGTGAGGCAGGGTTGAGTGGTGAGGGGGCTGTGACGTCCTGAGCTGCCCTGGCTCTTCCCGAGGCTGAGGCCATGCCCCTGGCGCCGGGGTTCCTGCTGTGCCTCAGCCTCTCCTCCCGCTCCCGACGCTCCCTCTCTGCATCCTCCACTGCTCTGTTGGCACCCTGACACAGACACAGTTATCTGACCTCAGTGGCCTCTTTCTGAATCCATCAGCTTTTACAAACTTATTTCCACAAGTAACAGTCCATTTTGAAAAACTTGAAAACAAGATAAGGAGAAGCCACCAGGAGAGCCTGCAAGCTCATCAAAAGGGCTACTTTAAGAAAAGCTTCAGGTCAGTTTCTAGCCCGAAGAGATTTAATGTGTAACATGGCACTGGCTAAAGCACCATGTCAACAGGCCTCATGCAAAAAGCACTGGTTAGTTCTGAAGTGGCACATACAAGTGATTTAAGACAACCGCAATGACTTTATCTAAATTAGAATTTTCTCTCAGGTATGAATGAAATTCACAGGTGGTCCAGACATATGAGTCATGCACAGACAGTCTGTCTCTCTCCACAGTACAAGTGATTTATGATGAGTTCATCCAGTTACAAGAGTTTGGTGAATCCAACTTATGAGAGCAGTTTAAGATAAGACCATAAAAATGTTTCCATCTAGTTACAAGGTACAGATCTTTAAATGAACACAAGTCGTTCCCTACACAAGGTTGGTGTCTTGAGGGCTAAGTATGAACAAACCTGGACTCAATAATAAGAATAATAATGAAGCCAAATACTGTTATTATTTGTTTGCTGAACAGCAAGCTTTATTGGAGATGCCAAAGGCTAAACCGATTCTCCTCAATGTAATAGTACAACTTACAAATTTGAGCATGTTCCAGTCAAAGACATAGTCGTAGGAGAAGCCCTGTCTATGGAAGAGGTTCCTGAAGAGCTGGCGGAGGTATGAGTAGTCTGGCTTGTCATCAAACCGCAGAGAGCGGCAGAAGTTCAGGTAGGTGGCAAACTCCGCTGTAGGCAGGAAAAGGACCAGAACATATGAGCAATGAGGGATTAACTTTGATCAACGTTAATTCATGATTCTTCACATCGTATATGGAATTAATAAAAAGACGGGAGGGAGCAGCTACACTTACATGGATAGCCTTTGCAGAGGACCTCAATGGGAGTGGACATTTTCTTCTCACTGATGCGCTCATACTTCTGCCTTTTAGTAGCAGCTTTGAGGCCTTGCCAGGGCAGAGAGCCCAGGTTGAAGTACATGAGGACGTAGCCCAGCGACTCCAAGTCATCCCGTCTGGACTGTTCTGTAGACAGAGAGACCAAAGTCACATCAGCAGCCTGGTGCGGGCTATCTGTATGTTAGTGCTTTGTGGATGCTGGTCTTACCGATGCCCAGATGTGTGTTTATAGAGGCGTAGCGGGCGGTGCCTGTCAGGTTCTTGTTCTCACGGTAGGGGATGTGCTGGTGTGTGCGGGCATCGCGGTACTTTTTGGCCAGGCCGAAGTCGATGATGTAAACCAGGTTGCCCTTCTTGCCCAGCCCCATCAGGAAATTGTCTGGCTTCACGTCTCTATGGATGAAGTTCTTGGAGTGGATGTATTCAATGCGGCTGATCTAGAGAGAGAAGTGCGAGGGGATCTGATGTCAGCCTTAAAAGGGAACTACGCCACTTTTTCAAAATTTATACATGGTATTCCAGTGGTCTAAGACAGTTCAAAAATGTTGGTAAACATGAAAAATTATGTCCCAAATCCAAAAGGCAGAGTAATGAATCTCAAATTGGTAATGTCATGGGGTAGCCACACCCACCCAACCACCCCCTTCCCTTTTAATAAGGCCAGCAACTCCATGATCCCTATAGCTGGTAGCGCCCAGCTCTCACCATCTGGTCAGCCAAAAGCAGGACCGTCTTGAGGCTGAACTTCCGAGAGCAGAAATTGAACAGATCCTCCAGGCTGGGCCCCAGCAGCTCCATCACCATCACATTATAGTCACCCTCGGCCCCACACCACTTTATTGTTGGAATACCCACTGGAGGAGAGGACAAAGTAGAGAAGAAGAAGAAGAAGGAGGTATATTTAGTGTTTATTCACTTAGGACAGTCATGCAGAGGGATCCAAAAGTTACCAAAAGAGAAGTACCTTAAATATCTATCTATTCGTTTCTTTCTTCATTTCCAGCAAACTTTGTTGTTTCTGTTCAACCATGATGGAATTAGTGACTGATCTACTCAAATGAAAAACAGTGAAGTCAAACTACCATCACTAATGTTAATTCTCCTTGGCCCAGTATTCCAATACAGAATTTGAAATCCAATCTTACCCAGAAATCCACATCAAATGTTGTTTTGGGTTATTTGAAAACTACAAAGGTGGAGATTAGGATAGTTTTGATGCTAAAAAATTAGGATAATCCTAATCCGACTGGAAGGGTGGACTCAGTAGGGATTCGAGTTGGATGTAGAGATATTCAGGACAAATGGCACATACTGAAGCATTCTTTTACAGGGTATCTGCAGGTTTCAGTAAGTTAAATTTAAGACTTTTTAAGACGTTTTTAATGCCACCTTGAATGGAATTTAAGACCGAAAAAACTATAAATATAAGGGATGGTTGGGGGATCCCACTGTACTATAACCAGTGCTCAATTTGTAAAATTAGAAGTGGGGGAACACTTTTTTAAGCGGCACCAGAGCCGCTTCACTGCGCAACTCCTAATGGAATGGTTGTGACATCTAGTGTTATCATGGTACCAAAATTGGAACCCACGGTACGATGCGGTACGGTTCTGAGTAGTATCATGATACCACAGCAAAAATGAGGCAGATGTGCCTTTTGTCATTTATAAAAAGATAAATCACTTTTCTATAATACATCAATGATATTTCAATGGAATAAATTACTTACTGACTTATTCATACTTCAAAAACAGCATCAATAAGTGATTAACATAGGGGGGATTGAAATAAAATAAATAAATAAAATAAAAATCAACCAGCCACCCTCCTCCCCTGACAAGTAAAGAACAGTCCCTTCATAAGTTAAGAACAGTCCCTAAAGTGCGGTAAGGTTTGTGGACCATTACCTGCCACAGAGAGAAATGTGAAAGGCTCGTTTCTCCTCTGACACGCCACATACCTGTGTGCCGCCACGGCTCGGTTGTCCAGGTACTACTGGGCAGTCATGACACCAACAAAAAGGAAATTAGGCTACTGGACATGGGGTCGGTTTTCTCTGTTGCCGGTAGGGCTGTGCCCAAATATTCGGATATGGGTAGGTATTCGTTATGAAAATTTGGTTTTTTTACATATTTTTTTGTGCTAAATGTATTCTTTTTGTTGTTGGTAAATGTAGGTTATCAATAAAAATCAAAACTTTTAAATTGCATTGTTAAAAATGTGAAAATATAGCATCGCCTACCAACTGAGCTGGCAAGCTTGAGCGCATCCGTCTGAGGCTGTGGATCAATGCCAAGTTTTACCACTTTATCACTATTCCTTCTAACTTGTAGCTGTTTTTTCATTATGTTTTGAATTTAATATGAGTTATGGAACCGTTTTTGTCAACGTTTGTTTCCCCCGTTTTGTACAATAAATTATTGTTTAAAGTTTCAACAAGTTTCTTTTGGAGTGCGTGACACAAGTGTGTTTTGAAAACGACCGCGGACTGTCACCTGCTCAACGCATCAGTACCTTCGGATGCCATGACAGTAATAGATTACAGATTAATAGATTATAATAATAATAAAGATAATGTCAAAATATCATTTACAGACCGATTTAACAGACGATCACTGCTGCCCGACCCGCAGGTCCATTTGCGGGTCCCGCGGGTTATGGGTCGACTACTACACTACTCAGCTCAGTCTATAAATGCTCCTACACAACAGTAGACATTATATTCTATTCAGGCCGGCAGAACCAGCAGCGCATCGGCTCTACAGTGCACGGCACTGCTAATTAACCATTTTATTGCAACACCGAGAGTCTGCCAGCAACCAATTACTTGCAGAGGCTTCCTACAACTTGTTTCAACGGTTCCGATTTAATCAGAAGACATATTAAACAGGATGACTAGCCAATGTGAAAATCAAAAGAAAGCATAGAATAATGTTCTGAAGGAGACTGTTGTGCCATCACATCTTTTTGTGGTTTGAGAGCTAAGTTCCGGTCGCCGCAATATAATTAGGTCCGAAAAACCCCGGAGGTGTGCTTCGCAAGGAGTCTTTGAAAGGAGCCGAGCCTGGTGTAAAACCGGAGAGAGCAGGCAGCACGGCCACAGCATGCACCCCGTTCGTTTCTGCTGCTGGTTGAAATCTGGACTCGCACTGCGTGCTGAATGATTTATTTTGCTGGCACAAAACTATTTTTAGTCGCAAATGCGAGTAAAATGCTCGCACGTAGAGCTCTGTGGAAAACAAATCACTGCTGACAAGTAAAAAGTCATAAATAATAACTTTCACTGCTCAAAGATACTCACGTCTGGAAAACAAACCACTACAGCAGCATAATTGAGTGCCAGGTGGCCAGCGTGCACCGTTAAGCCCTTTTCACACAGAGCGCGCAAAGCGCAGACCTCCACCGACGAACCCATTCATTGTGTATGTGCTACCGCCAGCGCACGCCATTATTGGACGGTGCATGGACACTCACAGAAAAGTGCCGCGAGAATAAAAAAAAGAAAAGAAAGAAAGTAAGATTAAATATTCCTTCCGCAACAATTTTAAGACCTTTGAGTAATGAATTCAAGACCAATTTAAGACATTTCTAATGAATTTAAGACATTTTCAGGCCTTACTTTTAGATACATGAATTTAAGACTTTTTAAGACTTTTCAAGGATCTGCGGGTACCCTGTTTTATTCAACCCTTGCTTACAGAGACCATGCCAAACAATTAACCAAAAAAATATTTTCAAAAACACTCCAAGCTGTTATAATGCAACATAATTCTTGCCTTCATCGTGCTTCATGATTTGACTGAAGAACACAAGTTTTCTTGTTGTGATCAAAGGGGTGATCACTCACAGCTTTAAGTACATTGACCTGACCTTCCACTGGCAGCATTGCAACCAGATGGAGCAGCAGGAGGGTCAATGAGAGACACTCTTGTGAACCTTTATTTGTCTCTGACTCTTTGGATCAACAAAAACAAATGGTTTCACTTTGATCGCAGACCCAGACAACAATACGACCACTGTAATTCAGGCATTAAGAGAGAATTTGACAGACTCTTAGTCCATCTAGCTCTGCAGGAACCAGTGTAATGGGTTGGTTGAGTGAATATTTGGGAACTGCTCCAGATGTTAGATCCAGTGGTTATAACATACTTCATTCTGATTTGCCTACTGATGTGTTTTAAGGCTATGGTGTATACGTATGTAGTAGGGTAGCTGGGCAGTATTTTCAGGTTCCCCAACAAGACTCACGGAGCCCAGCTAATGTAGTAGTCATCTTTCTTCAAGCTATAGTTGGTAATGTTGGAGAGCTAGCAAGATTTGAAAGTGGCACCTCCTCTAAGCTCCGCCCCCTCCTTCCCCTCCCATCAGTGCTCTGTCCAAAGCCACGGCCCCACAAACTTGAACGCGCATCCTGCAGTACACCGACAGAGAACCTAATGTTAGCACTGGGCTAATACGAGCTACAAAAGTAGCTAAGTTGGCTAACGTTACATATTCCATGAAAATAACAGATCCCCCCGAAGCAAAACAAATAATTACCTGTCTAACAGAAAGACAGCAACCTCTCCATCACTTTTCAGGCCCTTCAGCTCCCTCAGTTGTCTCTAGGGTTGGGTACCGTTCATAATTGAACTGATATGGTATCGGTACCGGTATCTGGAATTCGGTACCGGTACCAAACGGTACCTTATTTCAGTACTTTTTAACCCTAGGGCCCTAGGCGTTTTTAGGGTATTTTTACTGCCTTTACTTTTAAGCTCATATCACAGTCATTATAAAGGCTACATACACATGCTATATCTTGTTTTTTTCCCATGACAATCTGGGCTAGCCATCATTCCATGTCCTCCTATGTGCCTGTATTTTATATTCATTTTTATATCAATGAAAAAAAACAAATCCATGTGACTAAATTCTTACATTTTTACATATATCTCACCATAGCAAGTCGAAGTTGACATATTCTGCCATATATGAAGAGGGGAGACTCTCTGGAATCTGGCAATATAAGAACCATGATGGTGGGACATTCTGTCACTTCACAGCTGTCCAAAACATGTGGTTTGTGCCAGGTGGACATGATTGCCAGTATTTTTTCATTATTGCAAGAAATTCCATTGACTCATTCAAGTCAAAAATGTGTTTTATCTGAAAAAACAAACATGCAATATTTACATCTAAGATGACAGAAAAATAGACAACCAAGTGCAATGATGTCCTCCAAGATAATATTTGTTTTTCAGTTTCAGTTATATATTGGGGAGACATTTTGGGCATTGGTGGGGGGGCACATGTCCCCCTCAATGTATATGGTGACTACTGCCCTGTCAGCATGCATAATTAGGCTACAGTTGTCTGGGTGCGCAAAGGTGAAGTGGCTGGTCTTGTCATACAAAGTTTGATGGAGTGTCAACTGGACAATATGGAGATATTTGCATCTTGAAAGCTGGACTACAAATGTGGATAGACAGGGAGAAACACACGCAAGCCTAAGATGTGGTAAGATACGATATTCCTCACTATATGAAGTGACTGATAACAAGATCTGTATAATGGATGGTAAAAAAATTCATCAGGTTTTTATTTTGTAGACAATTGATCTGGATTTATAGCGTGATGGGATGACAGCACAATGATGTGTGTGTTCCTGCGCTTTCATATGATATGCATGGCATTTCTGTGCGAGCCTGCGTTCGCGAGTAATCCATCCAAGAGTAATGTGTGTGCAGAGCTGTATGAAAGCTCTGTAATACATAATTTTAGTGTAAATTTATCTTTTTTTTTCACTGTGAAAACATTGGATTACTGACAAGTACTTGGCCCTGCCAGAAAGCTACAGTTCCGCTGTTTCACATGCGTGGCTTCTCGCTATGACGCATGGTCGCGGAGAAAATCCACAGAGAAGAACGGGTGTGAATTTGGACGCACTCTGCTTCGTTCAGGCCCATAGTCTAAACTTCTCAGTTTCAACATTTTATTGAGAACAGTTAGGAACAGTGCTGCACGTTAACTTTTGTCTGCACATTTTTTTTGTCGCCATTGTTGCTGAGTCTGAGGTGCGAGTCATGCGCTCTCGCTCCGCCTCCACCTCAGGTACCAAGTACAAAAAGTACCGAGTTTCGGTACCCAACCCTAGTTGTCTCCACCGTTCAAAAGCTGCGATGTTGGTTGACTCTGGTTTGTCCTCTCGCTTTATCCAAAGCCTTTTTCGTCGCAGCCTTTTCTGCCTCCGACTTTCTTTTCTTAGCCTGTTTAGCGGGGCGAGCCGTTACAAGTGACGCTGGAAGTGGTACTTCTGGCAGCATTTTCTCTGCCACTGTTCAGCAAACTTATTCTCCTGCTAACTCGGTATTTCTGCTGAGGAGTGTGCTGAATATTTCCGGCAACGGTGACACATGATGAGTGCACGCAGGGAGGAGGGAGGGACAGAGAGGGGCATGGGCAGGACCAGAGCGATATATAAAGACGAGACATGAAGGCATCTGATTGGTTCTTTCCACTCGCACCTAAAGGCAGGGCCTCAGCTGCCACAGAGGTCGGATTTTTTTCGTTCCTTTTTCTGAACACATTATGTATTGACTCATGGGTGCAGATCCCGGGGGGGACGGGGGGGACATGCCCCCCCCAAATTCTGAAAAACACAAATTGTCCCCACCAATTCTAAATAGCTTAAATGATTGAAATTGAACAAATGTATACAGTAGTCCTATATACTGGGAGAAAGGGAAGATGATGAGGAGAAATGGGAATCCGTGAGAGGCGAGAGATGAGAACATGAGTGGACATAACGTGCCTGAGACCCTGAAACTAGAAGTAGCATTAACTAACAGCGAAGCAGTGAAAAGGAGGGTGATGGCTGGTTCCATGTACTACTGGCTGTTTAAGAGAAATAAACAGTAAAGGTAAGCATATGATTCTCTTTGTAGTGCTTTTTGAATGACTTGGTGATGGTGATGAGCCTCTATGAAATCGTGAAATATGCTGGCAATCTCAAGCGCTCTATAGGCATGATTTGCAAGCGTGCAATTAAAAAAAAAAATCACAACTGATTGTGTGTCCCCCAAACTTGTCATCAGATCTGCACCCATGTATTGACTACTCTCAGGATGGAAGGACCATTTCACCCAGTATAACAAAAAGTGTTTCTAAACAGGATTACCAACTATAGATTTCAGGTGCCCTCTATCTACTTGAGGGCATCTATAGATCTATAGGCACCTATAAATCTATAGTTGGTAATCCTGTTTCTAAACAGGATTACCAACTATAGATTTCAGGTGCCCTCAAGTAGATTGAGGGGCAGTGTACTCTTTTTTGACTCTATTATGCAGCAGGACCAACAAGGATCAAGGCTGGGGCGATAAGTAAAGGATGTAAGACACCACGCAGCCTGCCAGCAATCTCGCAGAGGTGGAGAATGTGAAAGCAAGGCTTTCTACTGTACACAAAGTACATGTGCTGAAAGAAACCTGGAAGGAGACATTAACTAAGAGACACACTATATGACTTCTAATCACCGAATAATCACCAATGTATATGAAAATTGCTGTAACCAGTCCCAGCTAATTCTGCTATTCTGGCTTATTACATACTCATACAGAAACAGATAAGTAAATATGAATAACATGCAAACTGATAAACACTTCCCAACTTTTTAACGCCTGTGTTAATTAGGGGTGGGAATCTCCAGAGGCCCACCATATATGGTATTATACTATACTTAAGACACAATTATTGCGATTTTAAATGGGCTGTTATATGCTGAATATAGCAAAAACATACATTGTGATTTATTACCTTTTTTCAACTGCAAATTATGTCCTTGAAGGAAAACTTTTTTCAACATCTGTTTTATCTAATCAGATTAAGTTTTCAGTCTTTTCATTTCACTTAAGTCATTTTTATTGCAGCAAACTGTGTCTAGTGAACTGAAGAAAGCTATGGATTTTCATTATCGTAGAATACCAAAAGTTCTTCTTGTATTTTTTAATATTAATAATCTATATCACAAAGAAATTGGTGTGGGAACTTGGTGTCCGTACATCAACACAAGCAAAATATTGTGAAACTGTGCTGTTTGGATGCCCCCCCCCCACTGTTAATTAAATGTTTTATATTGACCAACAGACAAATATCCAAAGACTGCAAATCAAGACTCTGTAATCCTGATCTTTTATGGATCAGAAAAAGGGATTAGAAAATCTCCATAACTCTGACCAGGATAAAATGTTTTCAAATAATGGACTAACCCTAACCCTAACCCCACCTCCCGAGGGAGGCAGTGGTGGAGGCCAGCTGCTTTAGTAGTAGCTGGTAAGTGGCTGACATTGCAAAGGGGAAGACGCCATCTGGTATTTCCTTCTACAGGCAGACAGCAACAAAATGCTGCAGGTCAGCACCTATCACTGCATGCACAAGTGTACACACACACACACACACACACACACACACACACACACACACAGCATCAGCTATTTATATGCATACAAACGCAAATACATCCTGGGTCAGCCACCATGCCCCTATAAATCCTACCATACTGGAACAAAAATACAAATGCATGTGTGTGCACAGTCGTGCTTGCATATACAAACTGTGCCCTGTACACACAGTCGAGTACAAAGTTTGCAAGGAAGACAGAAATTTGGCCAGAACTAGTTTGAAAACTTGGTGGAAGCACACCACTGTGGTTTCATGACACTGCTGAGCTGGCAGAACATTCACAGATACACCTTTTAAGATCCTTCCTTAACATGTGCTGAACACACTCACACTCACACACACTTTACTACTTCTGGTTAACTCAATAAACACTATTTGATCGATCACCTTGTATACAGCTAATGATGTGCAGTGATGGATGGCTTATATTTTTAAGTGCTGATAAACAGTGTTGCAGAGTACTTAGCTCATAAAAGCCCAAGCAATACTTCACAGCATGACGGATGTGTGTGTACATCATGTGTTCTAGTATAGAGTACCTCCACCCTGCATCATCTTGTAGATTTTGCTCTCTATGTGGAGCTGTGGGTGTTTGGTCTTCACACATTCCAACTTGATGGCTACCTCCTCTCCCACTGAGATATCAGTACCTAGACAAACAGAGAGAGAGACAGAGAGAGAAGTGAGCTGCATGGAACACATCACATCATTTGCCCATTACGTGCACATTAGGGCTGCATGATATGAGGAAAACATGCGATATACGATAACATTGTTGAATACTGTGATGACGATATGACTTGTGATAAATATTCAAGTATATAGTTTTAGTGTCTTTGTGCGTTAGGTCTGCACTGCTAACATAGACCCCAGACAATGAATACCCTCTGCACACTGAAAAAATAATTGAAATGCAGTGATGTTGATAGGTTTTCAATGTACGGACCCACAGGTGCTTATTTGAGTGGATCCACTATAACATAGTGTTTTTTTGACAAACTGTCGTGTTAAACTGGTGTTTGACGTTCTATAGTTCTAATTATGGTTATATTCATATATGTTAAAAATGTATCTAAATAAATAAAATACCAAATCTGAAAACTTTATTTACAAAACCAGACTGTGTATGTATCATTATATACAGAATAAATCCAAATGTCAGCATTCACAAATATCATATATATCAGTCTTTTAATAACGCACAGCAGTATCAAAAACGGACGTGTTTCAGCACTTGGCTTTCCTCAGCGTTGAATTGCATTATATACAGCCATGTACAAAACATGATAGAAATGTCACATCTTGAGCTGAGGTTATAGAAAGCACCAAAATCATCTCCCCGGTATAATGTAGGCTAAATCAGATGTGATATGTGATTTTGATTTGTGATAATCCCACAGATATACAATTTCTATGGATAATCCATTAAAAAGGTTAATAAATCACTATAAATTTGCTAGTTTAACATTTTGAGAAATATTCTGATTCTCTGTCATTCTAAGAAGAGTTCTGATTTCCTTGTCAACATGGCACGTCCCCAGGACAGTAAAGCACGATCATCACTGACATGAATGAATACAGGATCTGCTGTCACAGCAGATGTAATATAACAGGAATGTCTGTTGTAATATCCTACATAATTTGTGAATTTGCGTGTATTTTATAATACAAGATTATTGTCTACCAGTGGTCCCCACGGACCTATGTGCCACCCCGCCGCCTTTACCAGGAATTGCCAGCACACAGAGCTTCAGAGAGTCGGGGATGAGAAAAGGTTCATAGGGCGGACAGGTGTCAGGTCCGTGCAGAGCACAAGAAAAAAAAAAACACCAACACATTACAGATAGTATGATGATAACATACAAAACACAAGTTTCACTGTCAGTGGTTTCTGTGAAATGAGAAATACTTTCCAAACTAGTAAAACTCACCTGATGCAACTGTTTCAACACCACATGCTGTATGTGAATGTATGGCACATACAAATATACTATATATCACAGTTCAAGCAGTATTTTGCAATACCCATGTTGTACATGTTGATATCACGATGAAGGTAAATGTTTAATATGTTGTGCAGCTCTAGTACATGTGCACTGTGGCAACGATTTGTCTAATGTAACAGTATGTAGTGTGAACAAGTCAAAAAGTAGTGCTGTCAGCTCAAAGTCCAGTGTACATATTGATGGTTACCAATTTGGTATGAAGATAACAAATGATTTGACTCACAGTGAACACATAAGCTGCTCACCACAGATAAAATATATAATAACAATAATCTGTAATCACCTGTGTGGTTGGTGATTTAGGGGTTGTTAACACAGCACAGGCAGCCAACAAGGAAGAGAAGCCAGCAGTGTACACTGCATGTACCCTGCTGCTCTTTCATGGATTTGCTTGCATGTGTCTTCACAGCTATAATTACATTTTCATCAGACAGGAGGCTTAGCCTAACCTGAGAATAGGCTCTGACAAACAAGTGCTTCAGCTGCTTTCTTCCTAAATATGGTGATGATGGGGTCCAGTTCCCTCCACATAAACACAGCAACTGGACACTAGGTTATATAATCCCATTTCTCACACACACACACACACACACACACACACACACACACACACACAAGCGGTCTCATACTGGCAGGAGTTCAATAATGTAGGCTAACGGCAGCACCAATGGAGCATCGTCGTATGAGGTCACCTGGGTGGGCTGAGCAGCACTCCCCTGGACAGGGCACAAAATTATGGCCATGACTCACTTTAAAGCCGACATGAATAATCTATACAGAGCTATTCAAATAATGCTGAAGAGAAGTCTGTAAAATAAAATATGTAGCTGTGCAACATGGATGATGCAGAAAAACAAAGCAGTTCTGCTGCATATCATTTATGCAATTAAATTAACTGACATTAATCTGCTGCTGGCTGGCTACCCAAACCCATACTTGTCTGAGTAGTAACTTAGTACACCACTAATTCCATTCACCTTCACAGTGTCAGTGCTTAAGCCCTGACAAAGACCTGCAGTCGTCGATACATGTTGGCTCTTTGATTTTTGCAGATTTAGCCACTGCAATAAAGGTTATTTAATACTTCTTTGCTCATTTTCTATTTTTTTGGAGTGCCTGGATTGCCTTTCTGTGTATCTTGTTGTTTCCTGTTCTCCATGAGCATCTAACAGGTTTTGATCAGAGCAACCAGTCAGCTCTCTTTTTCTTAAAAAAAAAAAAAAAAAAAAGATATATTGCTTGGTCATATTGGCAGAAAATAGGCATGTTGGCTGAGTCCGATATTTCATTTGAAAGCCAATATTGGTCAATACGATGATGTGCCAATATTACTGCGCATCCCTAATTCTCAAAGTTTTAAAATAAAGGTCATGATGACTATGAAATGGCAAAACTGGAGCTATGTATCAAAGGGCTACATTATGTAGACCACTGGGACTTTTTAAAAAGGCCTCTGTTTCATTTTCTAACACACTATCTATTTAATTGTTAAATGTAGAGACCACATACTATTTTTACTCATGGCCTCTTGCCTCAGATCCCATGCCTTTTTTTTAGTTATTTACCTTATGTTCTCTCTCTGAAGGGCTGTTCTACTCTACTTTAGTTTCAGCATAAGTTTAGTGCTTGGCTGATCAATCAGTCAACTGATTTATGTGATTTGTCTGGACAGGTTTTTCTCTGGAATACAGCCCTGCCCATTGTTACTACACTGACAGTTAGTGAGTGCTGAGTGCTGTGTGTGTGTGTGTGTGTGTGTGTGTGTTTTCTGGGGAAACATGTTCAGACACATCCCTCTACACTGGTTCAAACACTAGAAGCCTTTTTTTTAATTGTTTGAAATGAAATCCTGTGTCATGTATGTGCATGTTAATAAACATAAAAGACTTGAACACAGAAACCTGACTCTGAAGTGTCATTTTGAAATTCATAGCGCAGACACAGCAAACATGATAAAGATGACATGATGCAAGGCATTTAAGCAGCCAAGAATGCTACTGTAGCTGCATACTGTGGGAGGTGCAAGCCAGCAGATGCAATATGTTGTACAGAGAATGTTTGTAGTTTGTAGCTCCTCCTCTTCTCAGAGTTGTGGGGCCTGTGGTTCAGGACAAGTACACGCAACAAAGCCAGCCTGTTAGTGTTCAACATTCCTGAGACGTCACTATCTCTGAAATGAAGAACTTACTGCAGGGGAAGTGGACTGAATGGGGCCTGCGCTTTACAACTGCAAGCTAAAACAGATTTCTCAACCCCAAAGTTTGAGACAAGTAGTGGTCTGAAATGACGTCAACATAACCACTCGAAACGCCATCACCTATTACACAATCAAAGGACAAAGCTTCCTTCAGAGGCAGAAAAGCAGAGAGGCAGAAAAGAAGAGAGGCAGTTGTGAATCACAGACTGAGTCACCTGCAGCAGTAGGTCTAAGCATGTCTTCACCTCTGTTTTTTGTTGTGAGCTTGGCTTGTATAAGAGGACCCATTCCTTTCAGCATACACTACTTTCAGTTTACCCTCATATTACAAGCTAAGTATCGTTACACAAGTCCCAGCCAAACAGGTCACAAACTGAAGCAGTGCTGTACCCAGTCACTACACTTTTCTTTTGAAAACACCCAAGTAGGGCTGGGCAACATGGCTTAAAAATATCACAATAATTTTTGGGTATACTGCGAAACACAATATATAACGATATTTTGAAATCTCCTCTAACGTACTGTGGACTACTAAAATACAAAATTATTAAATGAACTACAGTTACAATGAAGTTAAATATAGTATCATAATAAAATTAAGTAAAACACTGTTATAACAAAGTTTAAGTATGTTATAATTAAATAAATCAAAGCAGAACCCCTGGTGTTTTGATTTTGAAGCACCTGGCTCATCTTGGCTGAAGTGTTGATGTTTTTGCTGGGAACTTGAAGCTTCTGGTCAAAGTTAAACTGTTGCCGCTGCGTATTTAAATTTGATCATTTATTCACTGTGGGCTGGAAACACACTAACAGCTCTCAAGCTCATATATTAATAGTTTTGCAAGTCCCGCTGGTGCTCCATGATGGCAAAATGCGAATAAATATTTGCGGTCTGGTGCCCTACAGGTACAGGGACACATGCTTCCTCTGCTCAGGCTATTGTTAATCTTAGTTAAACTGTTACTGCAACCCTGTTAAATGTAATGATTAATTCACTGTAATCAAATCAAATCAAACTTTATTTATATAGCGCTTTTCATACATAAACATGCAACACAACCCAGATAAACCGGGGTGAACTCCACACAAGGTGCAGAGCCCCCCAGTCCTCCGGGCCCGAGGGATATCCAGGACGACGTCCCCGCGGGCAGACCAGACACACCTCCCAGTGTGGAGGCCCCCCATGAGGAAACACTGGAGCTAAAAACTAAAAGACTAAAAGACAATGGGACAAAAACAAGCATAAGATAGAATAATGATAAAACGCATAAAAAATTTAATGATTTAGAAAATTTAAAGAAAAAAAATAAAGAGTTAATTAAATGCATAAGGATTTAAAAGTAGATCATTAAGAACATTAGACATTAAAACATAAATAAAAATAAATAAATAAAATAAAATATAAAACAAAATATAATAAAAGAAGAGTAGAAGAAATCAGTTAAAAGCCAAATTAAAAAGGTGAGTCTTGAGCCTCCTTTTAAAAACATCAACAGTCTCTGCAGTCCTGATGCTCTCTGGCAGGCTATTCCACAAGTGTGGGCCATAATGGCTGAATGCAGCATCCCTGAGGGATTTTGTTCTGACTTTTGGGACAATTAAAAGGTCAGCAGGTCAGATAAATGAGATGGTTCAAGACTAATAACCAGCCAATGCAGCAATTTTAAGATCAGCGTTATATGGGCCCACTCTCTGGTCTTCATCAGCACACGTGCAGCTGAGTTTTGAAGTAATTGGAGATTGGAGATTATCTTTTTGGGAAGACCAGAGAGCAGGGCATTACAATAGTCTAAACGGCAAGAGATAAAAGCATGCATCAGCATCTCTGTGTTAACCTGAGAGAGAAACAGGCGGACTCTGGCTATATTCTTGAGATGATTAAAAACCTGTCTTTGTTATATTTTTGATGCGTGGAATAAAATTAAGCTCAAAGTCAAAAATGACGCCCAGGTTCTTCACACATTGTGAAGGTTTAAAATCTTGTAGTTTTGGTAAAAGTTTCTCTCTCTTGCCTTCAGGACCAATAATTAAAACCTCTGTTTTGAGCTGTAGGAAATTCACTGCCATCCATGACTTGATATCTAAAATACAGTTAAAAAGGGTATCAACTGGCTTTGTGTCATCAGGAGACACGGCGATGTACAGCTGTGTATCATCTGCGTAACTGTGGAAGCTGATGCCGTGCCTCCTGATGACGTCCCCAAGGGGAAGCATATATAGATTAAAAAGAATTGGACCTAAAATTGACCCTTGGGGCACCACACACCTAATTTCATGCGTTCTGAAGGAACATGTATCCATGCTTACAAAGAAACATCAATCTGCGAGATAAGAGCTGAACCAGTTAAAGCTGCTGTGCGGAACTTTTTTACCATTTATAAAACTGTCCCTAGTTCGTATCACCCCCCCTTGAAGATCCGTATATTTATCTGAACCCAACAGTGACAAAAAAGCCTTTTTCTATATGGCTATTTAGCGTAGCCTCAGTCGGGTCGGACACAGTGGAAGTCAGCAAACCAGAATACGGCAACCGGAGGCGGAAGTAAGTCTGCATGCCCGCAGCAGCCCGCAGCCATTAAACCACAGAAGAAGAAGGAGCCGTGTTTACGAGTAGGATTTAAGAAACAGGCTAAATGACATGTAGTAGGGAGTAGTGAATGATTTCGGACACATTGCACACTCTTGTACAGTAGGTGGTGGTATGCACCTGGAAGTTGTTTGCGATCCGCCAATAAATTGAGAGAAGAAGAAGAAGAAGAAGAGCCGTGTTTATAGAGAGTGTTCTTCGAGTAAGCGGCACGCAACGGGCATTGCTGAACACATAACAGTTTTACCAGATGTATCTATAAGGACTTGGTTGTACTTTTGTTGTCATGGCGGATAAAGAAGGAGCACCATCTAAAAGAAAAAGAACAGAAGAAGGCTAAATGGGATAGTGATAGGGCTCGAGCCCAAACGCGTGTAAACCTCAGTCGGGCATTCACCAAGTGGAGAGAGCTGAGAGATTTGAAAGGTTTTAAAACTGATCCTGAGTTGGCCCTTTTCCTAATCGACAGGTATGTAATTTTTGTTTTTATTTAGAGACTATACCGCAACTTGTTAGACGTTGTTTCACTTCAATATATGATGACATGGAAGTTATAAGCAAGCTAAATGTAACGTTAGCTGATGTGAACCGCTTTTGTCTAGTAAGGTTACAACAAACGCCACAAAATTATCTGTGACTGTGACCATGAACACAAATATACCGCAGGCAGTTGTCCTCAGTTTATAAGAAATTCAGAGCTACACCAGAACATTTATGATTTTCCTCTCGCTCTCAAAAACAAATGCATGCGGTAATTTCCAGTTGCAGTCGAGATTTTACGAATGAAGCCGAATGCCGGCTGCAGTCGGAATTTTACGACACCAGGCTGTGGGTGTCATACCGCTTCGACCAAAGGGGGGTACTATAGGCCTAATCAACGTAAAGTTCCACACAGCTGCTTTAAAAACAGTACCAGAGAGGCCAACCAGAGTCTGTTTAATAAAATGTGGTGATCTACTGTATCAAAAGCAGCGCTTAGATCCAGTAGTACCAAGACTGTGAGTTTTTGTGAATCAACATTAAACCTGATGTCATTTAAAAGGGCTGTCTCGGTACTGTGATTCATCCTAAAACCAAATTGATATTTCTCTAAAATACTGTTTCTATTTAAAAAATCATTTACTTGGTTAAAAACCAGTTTTTCTAAAATCTTACTTAAAAACGGTAAGTTGGATACAGGTCGGTCATTATTATAAATGTTGGCATCTAAATTACTCTTCTTCAGAAGGGGCTTCACCACTGCCGTTTTGAAGGCAGCGGGGAAGACACCCATCTGAAGAGAGTAATTTACTATATTTAAAATCTGTTCCTCAAAGAATCCATAAAATGTCTTTAAAAGTGATGTGGGAATCGGATCTAAAAGGCAGGTTGTTGGGTTTACCTGGGAGAAAACTCGACCAAGTGTCCTTGCATCAACCAGGGCAAAACTCTCCAGTGTTTCCTCAGATAAAAGCAGCTGTTCATGTGTGTTAAAAGTTAGATTCTGTTGAGATAAAAGACTGGATCTGATATCAGCAATTTTACTTCTGAAGTGGTCTGAAAAGTCCTCGCAGAGGGCGTCTGTTGGCATCTTGGATGATTTATTAAAATTGGTGTTGGTTAAAAGATCGAAGGTGGAGAAAAGGAATTTCGGGTTGTTTTTATGAGCGGAAATGAGTTTTGAAAAGTGGGATATTCTTGCCTGTTTGACTGTTTTATTGTAGGATTTGAGTTGATCGCGTAATATTTCATAATGGACTGTCAGTTTAGTTTTTCTCCACCTCCTCTCTGCACTCCTGCATTTTCTTTTAAACTTTTTGATATCATCATTTCCCCATGGGTGTGTAGGTTTTGTTTTTATTGTTTTGGTTAAAAGTGGAGCCACTGAGTCAATTGCTGACTTCAATTTACTGTTAAAATTGTCCACAATAAAATCACAGGGTGCAGGTAAAATTTCAGCAGGAGTGCTCTGTAAAATCTTGATAAAATTTGCAGCCACTTCAGAAGTTTGGTAGCGTTTCCTCACCGTTCTCACCGGGGCCTCCTGATGGCTAAAACTGGTGATGTTAAAATACACACAGTAGTGGTCAGACACAGCCAGGTCAACAACAGAGGACACACCAGTGGACAGGCCATAGGTTATGACCAGGTCCAGGGTATGTCCTCTGTTGTGAGTTGGCTGTGTGACATATTGTTTAAAATCCATGCAGGTTAAAAGGTTTAAAAATTCTCTGGACATTGGATCAGAGATGTTATCAACATGTAAATTAAAATCACCAGTTATTAAAATTCTATTGTAAGTGGTGTGTATGATTGATAATAACTCTGAGAATTCACTGATAAAAGAGGTGGAATGGTGGGGTGGTCTGTAAACTGATACAAAGAATAGGAGGACTGCTAAAAACAAAGGCATGATGCTCAAATGATATGTAGCTGTTAAAAGAAACTTCATTTGAGTGCAGCGTATTTTTGGTTATAGAAGCAGTTCCGCCTCCTTTTTTACCCCCCTCCCCAGTAGAGAATAAAAAGTTAAAATTTGATGGGCAGGCCTCAGAGAGAACAACTGGTGCGTCAGTGCCAAGCCATGTTTCTGTTAAAAGAATACTGTCAATATTATTATCTAAAATCAGGTCATTTATGATAAAAGTTTTATTTAAAAGAGAGCGCATGTTCAGCATGGCCAAGTTAATGTTCGTGCCGAACGTGTGCTCATCATCACCTGCGCAATGTAAGGAAGTAGGGTGCAGAATACTATTGTCATGAGGTTTGCTGTGTGGACGGGGTGCTCTGCACCTTACGATGGTCTCTATCGGGAATGTTTCTGGTGAGAGCGTTAGTGACAAATGATGCCGGTAGGGGGAGCTGGCAGTACTCAGTACCACTACTGACGCAGGTAGAGGTAGAGTTTCTGTGGAGGGGGCGTGTGATGTAAACAGTCAGTCATGAGGAGCAGACTGAACAGCGTGCTGAATGTTTGCAGATAGCATGTGGCTACCCAGCCTATTGGGGTGAAGTCCGTCGGACCTGAAGAAGGAAGACCGGTTCCAAAACAGATTAAAATTGTCAATAAAACCAAGGCCACGGGCATTGCAGGCAGACAGAAGCCAGGTGTGGAGAGAGAGGGTCCTCGAGAAGCGGCACACTCCACGCCCAAGTGTGGGGATTGGGCCGGAGATAAAATGGACTTTCCACAGCTACTTAGAAAGTTAAAAAGGGCACTGAAATCGTGTTTGGTAAGCTCAGACTGTTGGCGAGCTAAATCATTCGTCCCAACATGTATTACCACTCGGTTTATGGAGGACGGTAGTGAGCGCAGCAGCCCCGGGAGCTTATCCAGGATGACCGGGACTGTGGCCCCAGGGAAACAGTGAGTGGCAGCGTTAAAGAAACAGATGTTTCTCACTATGGAGTCCCCCACTATCAGAGTGGTTGGGGGGAAGAGGGGACGAGGAGAGGACAGCTGCAGCTTGTAATTGTAATTTCATTTTCTTTGTGTATTCTTTGTGTTTTCAAATACTTCAGATGTCTAGACCCCTTAACCTCACACCTAGATACAAAATCCTGCAGGATACGCCAAGTGTGAAACACCCCCTAGGGGGTCGGAGCCAATACTTGCGGCAGACAAAAAAGTGTGAAAACAATGGGTAGGGGCGCTGCTCCCTGCCGCAGACAGAAGGGTGTGAAACACACCGTAAGAGGCGGTCCTCAGGTATAAATGTTTAAGCTTCCCCATGCTCGGGGTCTTTCTTCATTCTGACCGCTCGTGTGCTGATTGACCTTTTCTTTGCAAAGAAAATAAAAACCTTGTCGGCCGGCAGAAGTCTCTATTTCATTATTCACCAGCAACAGGCTCACCAGGGGAAGGCGGCGGGCAGTCAGCGTCCGGACCGTGTGCTGGGGTCACCAGGAGAGGAGTCCAAGCAGATGAGTGTTGTGGTGAGGCAGTGGCACCAGTCCCGTGAGGAAGATTATCTCCCGGTTTAGGGTAGTGGGGACCTCCGGAGCGTCTCAGCACAACCTCCTTCAGGATCTTACTAGGGATGGGCATCAATTTTCGATTATCGATGATTGATTGTTAAGGCTTTTGATCGATCACAAATATTTTTGATCGATAGTCGCAGTGTTTCCCCTACAATGCCTGGCATAGGTCCGGCGAGCCGCCGTGCCAACGAGACCCCCCCGCCCGGCGAGTTGCCGTGCCAACGGGACCCTTCTGCCCAGCGAGCACGGCAGTTCGATGGGCCTACGAGACCCCCACCGGACCTATGCCAGGCAAAAAATCAGAAACAGACTGAGGCTCTCATCGCTCTCCAAAGCCTCTGCGGCTTCCCTTGAGGCCTCTGAAAACACTACGCCATTGAAAGACGGAGGTTTTGCTGAAAACTGAAGCCTGTAACTCTTGCTGGCAACGGTTATAAACACCCAGGGGTGAAATGCGCATGCGTGCCATTCTTCCTCTTTGGCCTGGGGGGGTTGAAGCTCAAAACTGGGGCAGCTGCGCTCTCTTGCAGTGACAGTCTGCACTGCACTGTTTTGTTTTCTCCCTTTTGAAATACTCGCTTATCAATTAATCGATAATTGATCGTTAATTTTTTTGATGATCGAATAATGAATTTTGATCGTTTGCCCATCCCTAGATCTTACGCCGAGATGTGGAGGTCATTGCCCGGGAAGACAGCTGCCGATGTGGCCCCTCGGCGGAGTGTTGAGCTACTGGCCGAACACCGCCTGCTGCCGGTGGAGAGGAAGCCGTGCTTGGAGAGGGGTCCAGGTCGCGATGAGACGGAGCCGGATCATCCCCAGACAGAACCGCAAAGCGGTTGGAGAGGCTAAGGCGAGGAGGCGAAGCGGTCCCTTCCACAGCTGTTTTACCACCCCGGATTACCACCTCGGCCCAGGACGACTGATGGTTAGGTGTCAAGCAGGAGGAAGACCGAGGACAGGTGGAGGGGTCCCACAGAGCTGTGTCCTGGAGGGCTGCGGTGAGGGAGACAATCCGTAGTGACTGCTTGTGCGCCACATCCAAGCAGCTAGCCAGAAGTGACTCTTTGTTTTTCAGTTCATTAGAGAGCCGGCGGATGTCCTCTTTAAGGTCAGTGATCTTTTTGTTTGCTTTCTTCAGTAACAGATCTTCTTCACTGGGCATAGCTGTTCCGGCTAGCTTGGCCATCAGGCTAAGCTAGCTTGATGTGTTTGTGCGGAGGTCCTTTGAGTCCACAGGGTAGCTGCAAACTAGCTGAATGAGTTGATTACCCGTCCAGGCTGTAGACAACTCGAGGTGCAAAGTCACAAATAACCAAAGTCACAATTAAGTTAGACACGGCACTCTATCCTTGTGAACTATCAACAATATTCCTCTGCTTAACTCTGCTGGCGGCTGTGAGTCTCACTTGTCCACTGCCAGTGCCCTCTGTGGTTGAGATTCTCAGTGGCCTCATGGTCTGTCTCAGTGTCCTCTTCTCCTTACCTTGCTAATCTTGGAGAAATTATCTTACTGTATGGCCAGAAACAAAAAACATATTTATTATAATATTTACAACTACT
Organism: Epinephelus lanceolatus; assembly: GCF_041903045.1. Lineage (NCBI taxonomy): Eukaryota > Metazoa > Chordata > Actinopteri > Perciformes > Serranidae > Epinephelus > Epinephelus lanceolatus. Next base: position 2,786,603 of record NC_135751.1, read on the forward strand.
GGATCAAATAACCAGTTGAGATCATCATTTAAGCTGCCAAAGATCAAAACCAGGCCTTACATAGCTTAGCTGGCCTCCATTTCTACAGTCTATCTGGCCCAATCCCAATAATATGGAAACAAACTAACAAAGCAAGAGAGCCAGTCTGTTTCCATGGTTACCGGGATGCTTTGTTTCTCCGTTGCTCTGAAACTTCCTTGCATTGAACAATTTCAATGTGATAAATATACAGTTAGTTTGATCATTCCTGCCTTTGTGTAACTGAAGGGGGAAAACATATTTTTGATTATTGATATATGTTATTTTTTAGAAACAAAGCTGCTCTCACTATCACACACCATTAAAAGGCGGTGTATAATTAAAATGTATTAATTTTTTTTCCATTCATTTTACTTTGCTTGAGGAAAGACTCATTAGCACATTTGGTACTCTGATACAATATCAACTTCACCACAACTATTTGCTGTGTCTGTCTAAAAATAGTTGAAGATAGTGTTTATTTACTGGATGTGCTGCTGTCTTACTGTGTCCTTCCTTTGTGCTGATAATCATAGAAGTTTCAGTTTGTCTTTTCTGTACAGGATCACTTCAGTGCAGGTTGTGCAGTGTGGGGCAGTGTATTTTCCAAATGTAATAGGATCAGTTCAACGAATCATTTAGTTTGTAATGTGTACTAACCGAAAGCCTCTCTCTCTCTCTCTCTCATGTCCTGTTACTGCATCTCGCTAACTCGGCTGTACTGCATGTCACTAACTCGGCTACTTCTCCGGAGCCTTTGTGCTCCACTGTCTCGCAGGTTAACTTATATCGCAGCAGTGCCTGGATAGTGTGACGTGTGTAGATGTGCTGCTGCCGTGGTCCTGCCAGATGCCTCCTGCTGCTGTTATCATTAGTCATACTTCTACTGTTATTATACACATTTGATTATTGTCACATATGTATACTATCATATATTAAAGGCGCTTTATGTAAGAATGTGGCCAAAAATGGTTACTGCACTCAAATTCAAAATACTGCCGCGAGTCATGTCCGCCCCCCCCCTCCCCTACAGATTCGAGGTTGCTGGACAGCGGCACGCTGAAGAGTGATTTGGTTACACTTAAAATACGGCTAAGGATTAGTGGTTAAACATTTCAGTAATCAAAAGAAAAATGACTAACATACTGATCTGCCTCTGGAGGGCTATTTTATTATTTCAAATCATGTGCAGACAAAATATTCTTTTAAAACTCTCTCTCTCTCACTCGCTCACAAACACAGTTGCAGATACGCAAAACAATACAAAATATGCAATATGAAAAGGAAACAAAAGGTAAGACCCAAATCAATTACACACAAACAGAAACAAGTTACTGCTTCCCTCCCTCACTATTTGCAAGTACGGCACCCTGAATCAGAGCATTTAATTTTACGCAGCTTCGAAAAGAACATTTCAAAAGCCCTCTGGTAGTTGACTGCCTCTGGGACAGGCCCATCTATGGCAACCCACTGGATCCGTGGCGTGCGCAATCCGGCCGAGGCGTGGGTGCCAGAGCTAATAACGGCCATTTAAGTTAATGTCAGCTGCTCCACCAGCCGCAGCCTAGAAGCAGCTCGGTGCTCGGCTCGGCTAAAAATACGGACGAGCGCCGCGCGACGGCATGTCAATTTGCATAGACCAATTGAGTCAAACAGGAAGTCAGGTGCAGAAAACGGTGATGCAGTGGTTAGCACTGTTGCCTCACAGCAAGAGAGTTCCTGGTTCAATCCCAGGAGGGAGCCCTTCCGTGCGGAGTTTGCATGTTCTCCCCTGTGTTAGCATGGGTTTTCTCCAGGTACTCCAGCTTCCTCCCACAGTCCAAAGACATGCAGGTTAATTGTTGACACTAAATTGTCTGTAGGTGTGAATGTGAGTGTGAATGGTTGTCTGTCTCAATGTGTTAGCCCTGTGATAGTCTGGTGACCTGTCCAGGGTGTACTGTGAGGGAAATTCTCCTCTCTGAAGAAGTGACTGATTCATTGTAAGGAAACAAGTCTCTTTAATACATGCAGCATGGCGAGAGGACCCACGTGTTCTCTGACAACCTTCACATACAGACTTTTATACCAAACCAAGCTCTGGTTTGGGTGGGCGATATGGCTGGAAAGTACACTGCTCAAAAAAATAAAGGGAACACTAAAATAACACATCCCAGATCTGAATGAATGAAAAATTCTTATTAAATACTTTGTTCTTTACATAGTTGAATGTGCTGACAACAAAATCACACAAAAATTATCAATGGAAATCAAATTTATTAACCCATGGAGGTCTGGATTTGGAGTCACACTCAAAATTAAAGTGGAAAAACACACTACAGGCTGATCCAACTTTGATGTAATGTCCTTAAAACAAGTCAAAATGAGGCTCAGTAGTGTGTGTGGCCTCCACGTGCCTGTATGACCTCCCTACAACGCCTGGGCATGCTCCTGATGAGGTGGCGGATGGTCTCCTGAGGGATCTCCTCCCAGACCTGGACTAAAGCATCCGCCAACTCCTGGACAGTCTGTGGTGCAACGTGGCGTTGGTGGATGGAGCGAGACACGATGTCCCAGATGTGCTCATTTGGATTCAGGTCTGGGGAACGGGCGGGCCAGTCCATAGCATCAATGCCTTCGTCTTGCAGGAACTGCTGACACATTCCAGCCACATGAGGTCTAGCATTGTCTTGCATTAGGAGGAACCCAGGGCCAACCGCACCAGCATATGGTCTCACAATGGGTCTGAGGATCTCATCTCGGTACCTAATGGCAGTCAGGCTACCTCTGGCGAGCACATGGAGGGCTGTGCGGCCCCCCAAAGAAATGCCACCCCACACCATTACTGACCCACTGCCAAACCGGTCATGCTGGAGGATGTTGCAGGCAGCAGAACGTTCTCCGCGGCGTCTCCAGACTCTGTCACGTCTGTCACATGTGCTCAGTGTGAACCTGCTTTCATCTGTGAAGAGCACAGGGCGCCAGTGGCGAATTTGCCAATCTTGGTGTTCTCTGGCAAATGCCAAACGTCCTGCACGGTGTTGGGCTGTAAGCACAACCCCCACCTGTGGACGTCGGGCCCTCATACCACCCTCATGGAGTCTGTTTCTGACCGTTTGAGCAGACACATGCACATTTGTGGCCTGCTGGAGGTCATTTTGCAGGGCTCTGGCAGTGCTCCTCCTGTTCCTCCTTGCACAAAGGCGGAGGTAGCGGTCCTGCTGCTGGGTTGTTGCCCTCCTACGGCCTCCTCCACGTCTCCTGATGTACTGGCCTGTCTCCTGGTAGCGCCTCCATGCTCTGGACACTACACTGACAGACACAGCAAACCTTCTTGCCACAGCTCGCATTGATGTGCCATCCTGGATGAGCTGCACTACCTGAGCCACTTGTGTGGGTTGTAGACTCCGTCTCATGCTACCACTAGAGTGAAAGCACCGCCAGCATTCAAAAGTGACAAAAACATCAGCCAGAAAGCATAGGAACTGAGAAGTGGTCTGTGGTCACCACCTACAGAACCACTCCTTTATTGGGAGTGTCTTGCTAATTGCCTATAATTTCCACCTGTTGTCTATTCCATTTGCACAACAGCATGTGAAATTGATTGTCAATCAGTGTTGCTTCTTAAGTGGACAGTTTGATTTCACAGAAGTGTGACTGACTTGGAGTTACATTGTGTTGTTTAAGTGTTCCCTTTATTTTTTTGAGCAGTGTATATCACGATATAGCTGATTTATATTGATCAATAATGATAATTATCGATAATTTTTTTATAACGTATTTAAAATAAGGACCAGGTGAAAATAATTAAATTTTAACACATTTATTTTAAACTCAATAGCTTTCTTCTGATTTCAATCACAGTAATCAGTCAAGGCACACGGAGGAAAATGTAATGTCAACACAACAATTAGAAAACACTCAAATAAATGAACATACACAAGATGGTACAAAAAGTACTACTCAACTATTTCCTTGCTATCCACACTCATTCTTACTACTCACTCCACGCTGTGTTGTGTTCAGTGTTGCCAGATCTTGGAAGAGAAACAAGCAACCAGGACCAGCACACAAAATTACTTTACAAATACATTATATTTACTGCCCTTTAACTCTACCAAACCAACTAGCCGACCAAAAATGTGGAAATAATAAATGAATGAATGAAAATGAAAGGAAAGAAGATGCATATAACAAGCCATTTTACTTTCACTGACAGTATTAGTATGCCGAACAAGATCTGAATGATGAGTACATATTTCACACAGAATATGAATCTGCACACTGCCTTTCAATCGTCCCTCTCTTTAAGTCGAATCTTTTAATCCTCTCATTCTACAAATCTGTATTGAATTCTTTCCATATTTAAAAAAGTACTAAAAGAAAAGAGTCCAGCAGCACAGACACGGACACCAGTAAGAAAACATAATCATGTTTATTACACGGCTCTATTAAATGCTGTATTCTGATTGGTCAGTCGTGACATTCAGCGGTCTGATATTACTGTGTAATGACCGTTGCTAGTTGCAACGGTCACTACACAGTTGCTATGGAGCCCAGCGTTGCTAGTGACGCTCCCCTGCAGCTGTCAAACAACTTCCGAGGGAAAAGACAAACAGAAATTGCTGATTTTAACATTTCTTTTAACTTATGTGGAGAGTAGCTACAAGGATTTTGAGGAATGGGATGCTGCTGAAAAAAAGAAATGGAGAAGGAAAGAAAAAAATCAAGTGAAAAACAGCAAAGGAACTGACACCTGAAGAGCTTCAAGTGATAGAGGAGGAGAAAGATGAGATAAATAGCCTACAAAAAAGACAACAAAATGGGCTACTGTACTATACTGTACTGTACTACTACTACTATACTGACGGACTTTCTCTGCCAAAAACAAAAGAACACGGATTTGAATACACACTCGGCAGTCATGCTTAATGACATTTTACGCTAGTTTTATGCCTCGGTTCAGTCCACTAAGCCTGGGTGAGTACAAAACTTTCACCAAAAGTTGTTGAATCCGGTCGGTTTTAATGCACTTCGCGGAGGCAGACAACATTATTTATTTAACTGATAATTAGCCGTGTAATAAGCAACTATTTTCCCAGTTCCCCTGTTAGTTTAAACAGCCCGAGGCGGCCTTCCACAACGGGAGGGGCTGTTGAAGACTTGTGGGAGGAGCTGTTGATGACACCGCACGTGTGAGCCACTGGCGGTGGATAAACAGGAAAAAGCTGATAGCAGGAATTAGCAAGCAACGGGCCGACTTACGAGAGAATCACCAAAGAACTGACCAGCCGCGGCTTGCCTCTCACGTCACTGTTTACGTCACATGCTGAGCTACACGTTTTGTTACTTGCTCATGCCCCCCATTGCCCCGAAAAAGGCGCATTCTGTATAAACAAAAGCAGGTAGGCGGCATTTTGCTGCACTCCCCGATTTTGTTTTTTATACTGCCAATGCTGAAAAAAGCCGCTTGCAGTCAGACACAATTGAATTGACCAAAAAAAAAGGAAAAAGAAAAGAGGAGGGATCCCACGGGAATTGTATAAAAATGAACTTATTTATTCTAGAAGAAAACCCAAAATATTCTCATAAAACAGCCCCAATTGACTATATAAGAAATAAACAAAAAAAAAAAAAACGGCTTTAAGCCTCCAAGACAACCTATTTAAGGACAAATCAAATGCGGTCAGAAAACCGTGTAGTGCCGCTCTACCTGAGCCAACCTGAGTCCCAAATTACCTGACAAGATAAAGGTGTGGAAAGGAAACGAGAGGACCATGGGAAAAGAAGGCGTGAAGTCAGGCAGGTCACCATAACCAATTATTCTAATATTAATAATAATTAATATTAATTAACACAACGAATAAACCTTTAATGGAGCAAAAAAGATACACTTCTCACAAAACAAAATAATGAATTTGGCTCCTACATGCCGGCCCCTAATTGTTCTTATAGGAAAACAAACAATTACAACTTCATATAATATAAGGAGCCAATATTCTCAAACCGTCCATCACAATGTCCATCCAAAAAAAAAAAACAACCCAAAGTTCAAATTCCAGGGTCCAAAAAATCGTCTTCCATCAATGTTATCAGTAAAAGTGTGCATTTGCAGTGGGAAACAGTGTGCGTGTGAGTGTGTGTGTGTAGGGGGGCGGGAAGGGGGGTGCAGGAGAAAGAAGGTTCATGTAGGGTCCTTCAGCAGTTCTCTTGTAGTCTTATGTAGGGGCCTCCAGCAGCAGACACAACTTTGATATAGGCCACCGAAGAGTGGTGGTCTGGGTTTTCACTTGGACTTGTCTGACTAATCCTCTGGAGTCTGGTATGGTTTGTATGACCTGCCCCAGGACCCAGGAGTTGCGTGGGGCAGTGTCATCAATGATGAGAACGATGTCTCCTGTGACAAAGTTTCTCCTCTTCTGTACCCATTTTTGACATTCTTGTAGCTCTGGCAGATATTCTTTTGTCCACCTTTTCCAAAAAAGGTCAGCCATATATTGTACCTGCCGCCATCTGCGTCTGGGGTAACATTCTTCTGGATGAAATACCCCCGGTGGTATGAAAGGCTTTGTGTTCAGAAGTAATAGGTGGTTGGGCGTGAGGGATTCCAGATCGTTAGGGTCATTAGAGGCTTTTGTGATGGGCCTATCATTGATGATTGATTCCACCTCACATAACAAGGTCTGGAGACCTTCTTCATCCAGTATTTGTTGGCGTAGAATAGCGCAGAGGACCCTTCTGACTGTCCTGATTTGTCTCTCCCAAACGCCACCACGGTGGGAACCTGAAGGGGGGTTAAAAGCCAATGTGATGCTTTTCTTAAGGAGAGTAACTTGAATGTGGACATCATCCAGTTCTTGGAGGGCCTCCCTAAGCTCCCGTTCCGCTCTGACAACAACTGAGCGCATTAACTTGACCTCTCCTAGCAATGAACCTTCGGATTGCATTTATGCAGGAGTGTGTATCTAATGAATGTGCCACCTCCAGATGAACAGCTCTTATATTCAGACATGTAAAGATGACCCCATAGCGCTTAACAGTTTTCCTGCCACACTTGACCTCAAATGGTCCGAAGAAATCAACACCAACATTGGTGAAAGGTGGGTGATCCGGAGTGACCTGGTCCATAGGGAGATCTGCCATGTGCTGCTCACCTCTGCTTCCACTCAATCTTCTGCAGACAACACATTTAGCCACTACTTTGCGTATAGCTGCATTGGCACTTGGAACCCAGTACCGCTGTCTGAGGTGAGAAAGAGTGTAATTTCGTCCACTGTGCCCAGTATCCTCGTGAATCTGCCTGATGATGAGCTGGGTAACGTGATGATTCTTAGGGAGTATAGCAGGGTGCTTAGCTTATGCTGGCATAGCCGACCTGCTTAATCTGCCACCTACTCTTAACACACCATCCTGGAGAACTGGAGACAGTTTATGAAGATGGCTGCTCCTTTTGACCATGGAACCCATCTTCAATGCTGTGATCTCTTCTGGAAAGGATCTTTGCTGGCAAAATTTTATGATTTCCACCTCTGCTTGCTGAAGATCCTTTACAGAGAGTGATCCTTTAGCCAACTCCCTCTTTTGGGTCTTCAGTTGGTCTTTTTCACTTTCCTCATCCTTTTTGACTTGTAGAGCACACACGTGTTTTGGTGCTTTACACACTTGTTTTAGTGCATCCTTGACCTTGAGAATCCAAGCGATTGCTTTTTTAAGTCTGTGCCACTCAGAATAGTGAGAGATGAGTTTGCTGACTGCATCCTGCTCTGCAGACAAAGTGTTCACAACTGCAGTCCTCTTGACCTCCGGATCATCTGCAGCGAGAGTTTGATCCAGCATTACCGGCGAGCTAATCTCTGGCTGTACTAGGAAGTCTGGCCCTTAGATCCATGTTTTGTTTTTTTAGGAACATGTCTGCTGAAACGCCTCTGGATGCTTAGTCGGCCGGATTTAGCGCTGTACTCACATATTTCCATTGGGAAACCGCAGAAGCTGCTCTGATGGCTGTGATTCTATTCGCCACAAAGGTGTGGAATCTGGCAGTTTGATTGTTTATGTATTTCAACACTGAGGTGCTGTCTGTCCAGAATATGGAGGGCTCTAGCGGGACCTCCAGTTCCAGTTCTGCCTGCATCATTTTGTCTACACGCACAGCTACTGTAGCAGCCGTTAGCTCCATTCGTGGTATGGTGACCGACTTTAGAGGAGCAACTCGGGCCTTACCCATGATGAAGGAACAGTGGATTTGGTGTTCAGTGTTTTCCAGCAACAGGTAGCCAACAGTGCCGTAGCCAGTCTCACATGCATCAGCAAAGTGATGGAGCTGTGCTGAAGCCAATTTTCCAAAACCATGAGGTTTGATGCATCTCTGGACTTCATAGCCTGACAGCTGGTTGAGATCCATTAACCAGTTGCGCCATTTTTGAGCATGGACCTCTGGAATGCCCTCGTCCCATCCCAGCTTCATCCTGCTTAGCTCCTGCAGTATCTGCTTTGCAGGAAGAACGACAGGCGACAAAAAACCAAGAGGGTCATAAACAGAACTCACCATCGAAAGGATACCTCTTCTAGTGAGTGGTCTGTCTTGGAGCACTATTTTGAATTGCAGTGAATCTGACTCGATGCACCACTGGACTCCCAGGGCCCTTTCAACTGGTAGTACGTCCTGGTCCAAGTCAAGATCCTTTATCTCCTTATCTCTCCCTTCTTCAGAAATTGAGGCAATAACAACACGACTGTTGCTGACCCACTTGTTCAGTCTGAAGCCTCCTTTGGCACACAGGGCTGTGAGGTCTTGAACAAGTGCTAGGGCTTGATCTTCCGTAGCTACAGACTTTAAACAGTCATCCACGTAAAAATTTCTCAGCACTGTGTGTACAACTTCTGGTGTAAATCCCACTGCATGATCCTTTGCACATTGCTTAAGAGCATAATTGGGAGCTCTCCGTCCAGATTTCCATTTGGCCACCAGAGGAACCTCATTAGATCAGTATCTTTGTCAGGGACTTTAACCTGGTAGAACATGGCTTCAATATCAGCTATGAACGCTACCGGTTCCTGGCGAAATCTGGAAAAAACACCAATGAGGCTGTTAGCCAAATCTGGGCCTTGTAAGAGTTAGGCATTCAATGAGGTCCCTTGGTACGAAGCACCACAGTCAAATACCACCCTAAGTTTGTGTTTTTTAGGGTGGTAGACTCCAGGGTGCGGAATATACCAAGTCCTTTTGCTGCTGTTCTGTGAGCCCCTTTCCACCTTTATGACATATCCCTTTTCCAAAATATCGGCCATGAACTTAACATAGTCTTCACGGAACTAGGGAGACTTGCTGAGTTTCTTTTTCAGGCTCAGGGCCCGCTGCTCTGCTACACAGCGATTATTGGGAAACTCTGCATCCTCCTTCCTAAGTGGTAGTCCTATGGAGTAGTGACCATCTACCAGTCTGGCTGATTGTGCGATGCACTCTATGAAGACGTGGTCCTCCCTGGACATTTCAAGGCGCTCCTCATGTTACCGTTCAGGGAAGTCATGCCTGATTTGCTGCTGCAGAAGCTCATCCAGCTGTACAACAGAGATTCTGTGGGCCATTACGGTTGACTGTCCACAGGGGGAGACAGAGCCCCTTTTTAGAGGTCCATTAATGGTCCAACCCAAAGTTGTTTTAACCGCATATGGAGCGTCTCCCTGGCTGTTAATGACCATCCAAGGTGAACCTTCAGAGAGGCCTTCAGAGTTATGACCCTGTTTTTGTGTCAGGAGATGATACGGCTTAGGACAACAGGTTCTCTGGCGCCATGTGTTGTGACTATGGATGAGCATGTGTTTGGCTAACTATAAAGATAGAGGGCTGGAGGACACTCGCCAGTTCTCACTTTGACTGACTGTTCATGCGGTTTGTACTGTTTGTGAGACTCCATTCATGATTGCTTATTAAAACTCAAGAAAGACAGCCGACGTGTGAAGACTTTTCTTTGAATTGTTTATTGAATAGTAATTTTGCCACCACAAAATTGGCGACCACGAAGGGACCTCATCTGTGAGCGGATTCTGGAATTCTGGACTGAAGGTTAAAGACTGCGCACAGCAAGAGCCGAGACTCTTACACCTCAAACTCCCCCACAAAGGAAGGTTGAGGAGAGGGCCTGACGTCTGGAGAACCGGCATTCCTCTCACCGTTGGGGTCCAACGAGCTTGGTGGCTGTCAACACCTCGCTGTCTTTTTCTGGTGAGTTTTGAGGACTGTGCAGGAAAAGTCTTTTCCACCTATTGTGATAGGTTGGCAGACATGCCAGGCACCGTTTCTGGGAAACGGAGTGCAGGAAAAGTGTGAGCTCAGTTTAGGTCAGGGACCTAAGATAGTGTAGATTGGGAACCTAACACGACACCTGATTTCTCAGCTGTCAAGACAGAGGGAAAGGGTGGTGAGTAGCGAAGGGGAGAGATACATACACCTGCTATCAGAACGGAACAGACAGAGTGGTAAAACTGTCCTTAATTATTCGTTTTCACTTAAAGGTGAAAGAATTTCGTTCCACAAATTTGGCTTATTTCCTGCTAAAGAAAAAAAAAAAAACCTGAGAATTTGATTGCGATGGGATCTGGTCAGAGCAAGACCTCAGAGAGGAGAATTGAGCCTGATTATGGCGCTCCCAACGTGAGGTTCATGAAGATCAATTATGGGAAGGAGAGCGTGGCTCAGTTAGATCTGTGGGTAAATGAGTGCTGTTTTCCACAATCTGGCAGCCTGAGTGTAAAACAACTCGAGGCATTAGAGGTGAGGTTACCAGATTTAGAAAAAAGGGGATTAGTAGGGAAATTTGGAGGTAAGATCAAATTCGAGGCAGATTGGTCAGCATTTAATAATTGGATGAAAGAGGCCAAGCATAGGCAGGGACCCAAAGGTCTCCCAGCGCAGTGTCCAAAACTGGATTCGGACCTCAACTTGGCTCCACCTGCACGGCCCCCACCGTACGCCGATCACTGTGGCAGGGAGGAAGCAGGCGGCTCCTCTGCAACAAACAACTCCTCTGCAGCAGCGGCAGACACGAAGCCCACTTCCCCCTCCGCTGACACTTCATACGGAACCCCACAGGGCAACGTGTCTCCACACCCAAATCCCTCCATCCCCTCATCCCTGCGCAGTGGAAAATCCTACGGGCCTGAGCAGGGAGAGCGAGAGGGGCAAAAGACAGAACTGAGTGGTCCCATGCTGGAAGTGGCAGCTGGAAATGGAGAAGCGCAACTTGTGTACAGACCATGGCTGATGAGCGACATGATTGAGGCCATGGCAACCCTGCCACACATCCTGGAAGGAGGAGAGAAATATGGAGAGCAACTGCTGTTGTTTATTCAACAGCACAGACCCACCATCGGTGAACTAAGACGTATGTTAACACATCAGGTCAAATGACTGGCATAAGGTGGCGGATGTGTTTATGGACAATGAATCTGCCAGACTGGTTCACTGTGATTATGAACACGACACCAACGCTGCCTACAGGGCCATTGCTGAAACTGAAAACAAAGTTTCCTGTTCATTTGGACTGGGAAAAAGTGGTGGCGGTTAAGCAGGGGACAGAGGAGAGTGTCTCTGCTTATCTGTTCCGCCTGAGAGAGGCAGCAATGAAATACGGTGGACTGACTGAAACTGAAGTTGAGGGGAAAGAGGGCGAAAGACACGCAACCCAAATGCGTCTGCTTTTCCTGAACGGGGTGAAACCAGAGATTGCAGATGTAATTCACCGTGTTTTCCTTACATGGCCAACAGCTGATCTCGCGGACATTGAGAGAGACGCTGTGGGAGCTGAGGCTGAATTTCAGCGTCAGAGGGCTGAACTCCAGCGTCAGAGAGAGGAGGAAGCGGCAGAAACTGGAGAAAAAAGATCGCCTCTCTGCCAAACTACAGCTGACTCAGCTGCAGGATCTGAAGGGAGGCCGGAAAGGAAAGTCACAGGGAGGGCGCAGAGACAAAGACAAAGACCGTTGTTACAACTGTGGCAAAAGTGGACATTGGGCACGAAACTGCCGCAAAGGGGACAACAACAAGAAAAAGGATGGGGCAAGCGAGTCGGATTGACTATGTGGTGGGAGCACGAGGACGGCCGAATCTGGTGACGACACTGACCCGGAAAACCAACCAACACTTCAGACACGTGAGAGCACTGACACTAACACAAATACAGAAACACACAACACACATATCATGACTGATGCAGAGTATGAGCTTGTTTCTGATGCGATTCTGCACCTTGAATCTAAACAGAGAGAGAGTGAGCATAGCAGTATGCTGGCTGATTTTTCAGCAAAGGCATATAAAAAAATGCCTAGATATACACTGTCAGTTAAAGGTGTTGAACTCTCATTCTTGGTAGATTCCAGAGCTGCGTAATCAGTCGTGAGTTAGTTACTAAAGTTACACCTAAGCTCAGTGGGAGATATCAGAAAACAATTGGGGTTGCAGGGGTAGCAATTGTTGAAAAATACACTGCTCCACTGAATTGTTTTGATTCTGACACAGGGAAATCTTTCAAACACTCATTCTTGTATTCTGACAAATGCCCTGTCAATCTGATGGGACGAGATCTCATGTGTAGGTTGGGTATTGTATTGATTTGCACACCTGAAGGCGTTCAGGTGAAGAGAGTGAATGACTTGAAGGAAAATTGTGCTTTTTTTTTTCAAGCATGCTGAGGGACAGTTCATGTGCGAATGGAAGGTGAATCTACCCCCATCTGTTTTGCTGCAGCTCCCAGAGACACACACACATGCTGACGTCACATGCCTGCACTGCACAGCACACATGGCCTCTGTCTCACACACTGACTGTGATAATGAGTATGTTTTCTGTGACTCAGAACAGGAAAAGGAAAGGTTACAGCTAGATTGTTTGTATTGGAATGATGCCAATTGTGCTGTCTCGGTGAAACTTCCTAATCGATTGCATGAGTTGATTTTGGCACAAAACTCTGATCCACACATCTCACTGGTGAATCCCAGTGGCACAGACCTGGGTCTGTGGGTGCAGGAGCTGAACGCCTCTCCATGTTGGAGGTCTTCCACTGATCCTCATATTGATTTTAACGATGCAATGGGAGTGCACAGAAAGAAACTAGATTGTGTCATTGAGACTTCCCGTTCTGTTACGTTTACAGACAAAACTGTTTCCGAAGCTGACTGGTGCATGGTTAAGTCCGTTGCCGACATCCCAGAGCTACAGCAGGTTCCTGCACATCTCTGGGCTCAAAGTAAATATGATGTTGGCCTGATCAAAAATTGTGAGCCTGTGATAATCACACCTAAATCTGACTACAGACCCTGTCGTAATCAATATCCTCTCAGGCGTGAAGCAGTGGAAGGCATTAAACCTGTGTTTGATGCCCTGCTGGATGCAGGCGTGATTGTTCCGTGTCCAAACTCTCCTGTGAGGACGCCTATATTTCCGGTGCGTAAAATACGACCTGATGGTGAACCTGCTGAGTGGAGATTTGTGCAAGACCTGCAAGCTGTAAATGCTGTGGTACAGGCCAGAGTGCCCACGGGTCCAAATCCAAACACAATTCTGTCTCAAGTTCCAGCTGATAGCAAGTGGTTTTCAGTAATTGATCTATCAAATGCATTCTTCAGTGTTCCAGTGCACCCGGACAGTCAATTCTGGACTGGATACAGCAGCAGTTGCGAAAGCTTTGATGACCCTGATAATTCCCAAGTGGGGAATTCCAACCAAAATCAGCTCAGATAATGGTACACCTTTTGTGAGCGCAGCCCTGAAGACCGTTGGTGAGTATATGGGCATTGATTTGAGACAACATTGTGCATATCATCCAGCGTCAGGAGGGGCATGTGAAAGAGAAAATGCAACTCTGAAAAACAAACTTGTTAAAGTGCGTGAGGAAACTAAAATGTCATGGACAAAAGCTCTTCCTATTGTGTTGATGCACATGAGGGCTAGGAGGAGAAACAAGAATGGATTCAGTCCATTCGAGATATTGTTTGGCAGACCTCTCAACACTGGGATTGGGCCCGTTAAAAGGCAGTTGCCAGACACTAGCCACTGCGAGGATGAAATGTTAAGATATTGTGCAACCTTGTCCTCTGTTTTGTCTGAAATCCATCAACAGGTGAAAGCTGCCCTGCCCAAACCTGCAGAAGGAAAGCTGCACGACCTCGATCCAGGCAACTACATTGTGGTCAGAGATCTGAGGCGAAAGAATTGGAAAACTCGCAGGTGGAACAGTCCGTTCCAGGTGCTTTTGGTGACGGAGACAGCAGTGAAGGTTGCAGAGAGGGCTACGTGGATACACGCCAGCCACTGCAGACGGGTTCCGGATCCGAGTGCACATCGCGACGATGATCGAGACACCAAAGATGTGGCATCCCTTTAGGCGCCTGGGGTGCGGCCTAAGAGGGGGAGTGGGTTTCCTGTTTGTCATCTCCATCGGAGTGGGGCTGACACTACTGTTGCTGGACGAGCTCTGCAGACACAACCCCACTGAGTCAGACGACAACTGTACTGCCTCACCTCACCAGGTGAGGAAAAGATCTGCTGTGCAAATTGGCAACATGACATCCATGTTGGAGAACAATGTGTGGTATCGAGCTATGCTGACAACGGCGAGAGTGCTGACAAACAGGAGCTGTTATGTCTGCGCGGAGCTTCCACACGAACTAGGTAATTCTATGCCACTGAAACCTCGTCCCCTGAATGTTTCAGAGACTCTGGGGGCGCTGATTGCTTTCACCCAGGGTGTTCATTCACCCAACAGAACTGTGCAATACCTCACTGCTGCATTGGTGAAGGTCAATGTCAGTACCGTGAACTATGAGGGAGCAACTGTGAGGTTTTGGAATGTGACAAAGGTGTTCCAACAAGGGGTATACCAACCTGTCATGAGCACTAACCCCACAAGCCAAAAAGGAGTCGTTTGTTTCTCTAGAGACTGTGCAACACCAAAAGATCACTTTCTGGGAACATCTGCCTGCGTGCAGGTAGTTGAAGCGACGTGTGGGGTGATGTGGACTCACAGCATGAAGGACTGCAAAGGTGCATCACCATACGTTGCAGCTTTGAACCTCACAAACACTGTTAGCCTTAACCGATCAGGAATTGACAACCCTGCCGTCTATATGCCATCCAGCGACGGGTACGGATCGCTCAGACAACACGTCTGGGTGTGCGGCAGACATGTTTATCAGGCACTTCAGCCTGGATGGTGTGGCAGGTGCTACTTGGCCAAGTTGTTGCCTGCCGTGACTAATGTTCCTGATCTGACTCATTTTCACACAGACTATGACCACTATTACCCACCGCACAAAGCGAAACGAGCTGTGGTAAGGGTGCCCCCTGTGGTGAAGGGTTTTGGGGGTTTCCTGCCATGGTGGGGAACAGTAAACAATGCACACAAGATTGATGCTGTAGCGGTGGACTTGGAAAATCTCACAGACAGCATGGCTACAGGTTTCAGCGCACTCACACCGACAATACAGGGCCTCAGGAATGTGACTCTGCAGAACAGGATGGCTCTGGATTTAATCCTGGCCAGCCAAGGGGGAGTTTGTCACATTGTGGGTACTGATTGCTGCACATGCATTCCCGACATTACTGACAACATGACACATGTGGTTGCTCATCTTAATGACCTGTTACATTTGGAGAAAAGCCGTGACACTGAAGTTGGAGCAGGTGTGGACCTGTGGTCCTGGTTTTCTTTAAGTGGATGGAAAGCGTCATTAATGCATCTGTTTGCCCATGTCATACCGGTTCTGTTGATGCTGCGCGTTTTTATGTGTTGCATTGTTCCTTGTGTGAGATCTATGATCACATCAATGATCACGTCTGCTGTAGGGCGCTACATGCAGATGGATCTGTGGATTCCTCCTTATAATTCACAGGAGTCACTCGTTTAAGTTTTCCTGATTTGCAGTTAACTGTTTAGGTTGGAAATGTATTACTCATTAAATTGATTCTCCAGGAGTGTGGTTTCAATCACATTTAACCACACCACACTGATTAAACTCATTTATTCATATAGTTTTTAAATCACTTTTCACATTGATTAACCTCATTTATTCACGTTTGTTAAATCACATTTAACATCACTTTAGTACACACCATACTCACACTTTTCTCTTTTATTTTTGTTATTACTGTTTCTTATTCATTATTCATGTACATGACAGTCAAGTTTTCCCTTAATTGTTTTTGCTACCTTTGTGTGTTATGCTTACTTTGCTTTAGCTTAGAATGTAGTATAAGGGATTTTTGCCCTCACCATATAGAGTTTTTTTTCCCTTATTAGATAGTGCAGTTAGATGGTCAAGTCTTTTACCTTTCTCCTGCATCAAAAGGGAAGGGGATGTTTGGCTTGTCCATGCTTATGACCTGTGACCTCTGCCTGTTTTTCCACATCTCTGATGTTCAGAGAGAACTGGTGGTACCGGCGTTTGGCTGGTACAGGTAGAACTCGCAGGACATAAGGTAGTGAGATTAATGTGAATTTTCCATGTTCATGGATTAGCATGAGAATGCTAAAAGGGAGGAATGTGATGGAAAATTATGGGTACCAAGTTATGGGCGTCTGACCCTCTTTTCACCCCTTAGGGTGTCCTGCAAGACTTACTTTATTGAAGCTTACAAATCATTCCATGCTCTGTAATCCCTCACTTGATAACATCAGATATATGGCGGAGGCCTGGTCGCAAAACAGGCCGAAGGTGAACCTTCAGAGAGGCCTTCAGAGTTATGACCCTGTTATTGTGTCAGGAGATGATACGGCTTAGGACAACAGGTTCTCTGGCGCCATGTGTTGTGACTATGGATGAGCATGTGTTTGGCTAACTATAAAGATAGAGGGCTAGAGGACACTCGCCAGTTCTCACTTTGACTGACTGTTCATGCGGTTTGTACTGTTTGTGAGACTCCATTCATGAATGCTTACTAAAACTCAAGAAAGACAGCCAACGTGTGAAGACTTTTCTTTGAATTGTTTATTGAATAGTAATTTTGCCACCACAGGTTCCATGGCCTTAGGTACCTTCGATCCGATTAACAAACCAATGTCGGCATCAATGTGACGGAGACGTGTCTGTCGTAAATATGGCCACTGGTCCACATATTCCTGGGTAGGGATATTCTCCTTTGTCACAGGGATCCCTTTCTGTGTGAAGAAAGTAGGGAGTTCCACCACTATGCCATCATCCACATCACAAACCTCCATACCAGAGACCATGCAGGTACTAACAACTTCTTCTTTATTCATGGTTTTAAGAAGAATATCTGTTCTGTTTCCTGAAACCTTGAGCTCTCTGAGCAACGCTTCTGTACAGAATGTGCCAGTGCTTCCTGCATTTAGAAAGACATACGTCTCTATCATGCGATTGCTTTTTTTCATTTTCACCCTGACTGGCACTATAGGCAAAATGCAGTCAGGCTCCCCGGCCCCTGTAGGAGTCTCAACCAAGGCACTGGTGATGGTCTGTTTGTTGCTTTCCTTTTCTTTGCAGGCGCCAACCTTTTTACAAATGTGGAGAATAGTAGGATGTTTTAGTGAACACACTTGGCAATTAATTTTCCGTGTGCACCCTTTACTCATGTGTCCAGGTGACAGACAGCCAAAGCAAACTCCTTTACTCTTCAAAAAATCCATCTTTTCGGAGTGTGTTTTTTTGCTCAGCTCGTTACAAGAGTCTAATTTGTGCTCTCCTTGACAGAACAGACACTTGAGGGCAGAACTTGAGGATTTTTCATCCACCTTTTGCACAGGTGAGACACTGGTAGTGAAACCGCTCTTCCTCTCCCTCAGGATATTTGGAGGACAGGGAACTGGTCCCGGTCCTGGTCCTGGTGTTCGCCTACCTGAAGATGTGGAGGAAGTCTCCTTTAAATTCCCAAACAAAGGATGTGAAATAATCCTAGCTTGGTGATCAATAAAGTCAACTAGATCTGTAAATCTAGCTCTCCGTCCGTTTTTCTCCTGTAGATCATATGCCAAGCCTCTCCATTTCTCCTTAAGTTTATATGGCAGCTTAGAGAGGATGGCCCTCATGGTGGTTGGATTATCCATCTCCTCCATGTACTCAATGCTGTCCATCGTTTTAGAGCATCCAATTAGAAAGACAGAGTAAGCTTGCAGAGCTTCAGCATCATCAGCTTTGACTGATGGCCAGCTGAGGGCTTTATCAATGTGAGCCGTGGCAGTCTTAAAGTCATCACCGTAGTGTTTCTTTAGGAGCCTTTTGGCCTCCTTGTACCCTCTGGACGGTTCCATGTGTTGGCAGCTCCGTACCAATTCTCGGGGTTGTTCCATGGTAAACTGCTCCAAAAAATACAACCTGTCTTTGCAGTTTTCCATTTTATCCTCAATACCATGTTCAAATGCACATATAAAGAACTTGTACTCCAATGGATCGCCTTTGAACATTGGTATGCTGAAAGGTGGTAATGACGATAATCGTTGTTGCTTTACCAGTACTTCAGTTATAATATTTTGATGTCACATGATATCAACAATACCACTCATATCAGCTGTTTCACCGTAACTTTCCATCATGACAGCACCATTGTGTCGGATGGCTCCACATTCATATTGGCTGGCAGCTCCACCAGGTCTGTCCCTGGTTGCAGACATTTCAATTTGAGGCTGTTGGGACGTCGCCTTACGTCTTACAACAGGCTCCTCCAATATGTTGCTTGGCTTTGGAGTGATGGGGTGGTATACAGTTTGACCACTTTCCATTAACAGGCTGCTGTGTCTTTCCGACTTTGTGATATAAGCAGGAGGAGTACGCAGCTGTTCTTCCATAATGTGCATGCTTGGTTTTGTGACAGGTAATGTTGTGATAACATCAGTGGACCTGGGCACCATTTCTATAGCCCCCTCTGAGGCTTCCTGAAAACCTCCCATTTCATTGAAATACTCATTCATTCCATCTGTTGGTCTCTTATCCATCCCATGAGTGTTCTCAAACTCTGTGAAAACATCCAGTTTAGCACTAGTGGCTTGTATTTCAGTTAGCATTTCCAATTGCTCCTTTTTGGCTTTAAGTTTGGCCTCCTCCTGTTCCAGTGCCTGCCTCTTTGATAATGCTTCTGCTTTGACCAATAAAGCTGCCTTTTCAGCTTGCAGTTTAAGCCTGGTCGAAGATGCAGAGGAACGTCCAGTGGAGGTTGATGATCTGCTTGAATGCCTGGAGGCATTTGATGACCTGTGCGAATGCTTTGCAGAGACATTTGAGACACTGTCCTTTGGGTGAATCTCATCCTCATCCACTTGAGGGTGAGGCTGTTGCTGTGCTGTATTGGTCCACTTTTCTATCTGGGCTTCAAATTCATCCAGTGAGGCTGCTTTAGGTTTATACCACTCTGTTTGGTCCTGCTTCACTTTAAGCTTCAGATATTTTATTTAGCATTCCTTTCACATCTTCATTGAGTTCGTTTAACTCAGCACGCAACTTTAAGAAATCCTTGGCCATTTTTGCTTGAATCAATTCCAAGTTTCCATAGTTTCCCATAAGTTGTGCGATTTCATTTCTTTTCTTAGTAAGTGCACCCAATTTAGCACTTCTTGATCCCTTTAATTTCTGCAAAGGATCATCACAGAAACCACTTTCCTCCATTATGCAGGCAGATAAACAGAGCGTTTCAACTGGTGTAAATCAGCAGGATTGCAGACAGTGCACACAGCAGAACAGCGTAGTTTGTGAATGCAGCATAGTTTGAACACATCAAAAGCATTGCAGGCAGTCCACACATAGCGAAACAGCGCATCAACATCCCTGTAGAACAGTGCGTTTTGTGAATGAAGCTCATGACGTCATCCCCGTTCATACACAGCAGCACAGCGCTACGGCTGTCACTCCTTCCACTTCACCCAGATCGGGACAAACTCCAACAATAAAGCCTCCTGGGCTTTTCCCGTCCATCAAATCCACAAACCCACTTCACAGCCAAGCCCAGCAGCCTATCCAGGGCGATCCAACAGAAACAAAGAAAGATCCGCCAGAAACACTCACTCCTTCACATACCTCCGCTCCGCGGCTCCATTGTCTGCTCGGTGTCTGTCAGCATTCATCCAGCGGAGTTTTTTGACAATATTAAGGCAGATATACGAACCAGTCTTGCTGCCTTCTGGCTTCAGGTATGCCGCTTGCAGTCAGACACGCTTGAATTGACCAAAAAAAAGGAAAAAGAAAAGAGGAGGGATCCCACGGGAATTGTATAAAAATGAACTTATTTATTCTAGAAGAAAATCCAAAATATTCTCATAAAACAGCCCCAATTGACTATATAAAAAATAAACAAAAAAAAACGGCTTTAAGCCTCCAAGACAACCTATTTAAGGACAAATCAAATGCGGTCAAAAAATTGTGTAGTGCCGCTCTACCTGAGCCAACCTGAGTCCCAAATTACCTGACAAGATAAAGGTGTGGAAAGGAAATGAGAGGAACATGGGAAAAGAAGGCGTGAAGTCAGGCAGGTCACCATAACCAATTATTCTAATATTAATAATAATTAATATTAATTAACACAACGAATAAACCTTTAATGGGGCAAAAAAGATACACTTCTCACAAAACAAAATAATGAATTTGGCTCCTACAAGTACAATATTTCTTCATTTCCCATCTGGCAACACTGGTGCCAACAGTCACTGTTGATTACATGTCAGTGATGAAGAGATCTGTCCACAGGGGCAGAAATGTGTGGCGTTTAATTCATTCAGTGTAACTTCTCATGAGTGCTTAAATTTTTTTTTCTCCATTATCTATGTTTTCCCAACATTTGTACCTCAAACACACAGAGCTCAGTTATGAAGCACTTAACTTTATCACTATGAACTTCCAATGTCCCAACATCAATGATAGCTAGGGGTGAGGGAAATAATCGATTCTTAGATGCATCAGACGTGGATGATTCAGCATCAGTACCCCAATGTCAATAATCAAGTATCCAAATGTTTATTAATAACATGATGTTAATGGAATGAAAGAGGCAGAACTCAACCACAAGTTCAGTGCAGTACTCAGACAGTCTTGCAGCGCGGACACGCTACAGTTAACTTGTAATTCATCTTCACAAAAGGCAGCAGTTGCAAGCTTGTTTTACTTAGATGTCTACACAATTGCCTCTAAGAGACAAATGTGAAGTATACTCTGAATGCTTTCTAGGCCATCGCCCAGAGACAAACGTTAACAGAGCGGAGCAGCGATCAGTGATAATATTAACAAATGAGACTGGCTGATCAACACACACTGCAGCATTAAACATCTTAAAGAACTCTGTTGTGAAGAAAATACCCATACAAAGTCTGTTTTACCTCAAAAACCCTTCGCTTGGTCCACTTAGCGTCTTAGCTTTTTCTGAAGCTGATGCAGCAGAGAGGGTGCTCGCCCCTCATCTTGCTATTCCTATACAGGCATGGAACTGTAAGGTGCTTACAAATTAATTAGTAAATGTATTAACTTCTTAAAATAAAAAGGCTGTGGACCATTTAACATTCAATAGTTTGCAGTAATTACATAGGCTACTAATTCTGGTCAAGTATTGGGGTTTGCAGTATCCCACAAAAGATTATTGTGTGCAACTGTAGATGGATACAAACTGACTGGTGTAAAAGCACTAGCATGGAAGCATTTTTGCTGTACGGTTGAAGAGAAAAGGGTCCTGTATAAGAGCCTCCCTGTATGTACATACATTCAGTTTAGTTAGTTAGTTAGTTTATTTACTTTATTAGTCCCCCTGAGGGGAAATTCAATGTTCATTTATTCATCTGTTTATTTAATTATGGATCACTACAAATACAGTATGCTGTTTTCAAAATAGCAAGTAGTCACACAGTTAGAAAAATACATCACGAATAGAAATTAGGGATGCACATAATTAGGGATGCACATGATATCAGCACTTCATATAGTTGGGGTGAAAAAATTGATATATCTATATCAGTATCAGTTATTGGTAAAATGAGCTGTTAGCCTACATATCAGCATATCAGATAGCAAAAAAAAAACAATACTGTGCATCCCTAATAGATATCAGTTATTTTGATGCATCATGGTGCATTGATAAGTTATTTTATCATTAAATTGTTGAACTCTGAATCATCAACGAATCTAATCACAAGGTGCCTCATGTCTAACGACAGCATCAATGCTAACAATCTAAATCACTCTACTCATGTAGAGAATAATCTTTGACCAGCACAGCTCATGTTTATCTCAATAATATTTACCTATCACCATTAAGAGGCAATACATCCTATTAATAAGCCAAAGCTCTTGGCATTTTGTAGATGAAACTCAGAAATATATGAACATGTCCCCTCAGGCAATAAACAAGCAGCAGCTAATTTATTAACCAGTTTCATGCTACCTCAACTGATACTCACTTGACCATAGAGCATCATTAAGTCTCAAGGACCCAAATCACACACAAATGTATTATCCCACGTTTCATATCTTGGTTACCTTCAGAAACTTAGGCGAAATTTGACTGCATGGACCTTTTTGTGTCTCATTGTGAACAGAGAAGCATCAGTACTGTAGAGTTATGCTGCATGTCATTTACAGTTTCAGGGACTTCCCTGTGAAGACAGTGGCCTGGTCAGCTATCCTGTACCAGGTGAGTAAGGGTACACTATCTGCTAACGATAGCTGGTTTAGCTTGCAAAGGCTTTAGCTAACGTTACAGAGCAGCCGTCACTTTAAATTATTGCTGTTATCACGTGTCATTCAGAAATTAACTGTACGTTATGACAAGCAGAGTGTTTCCCAAGTCGAGAACCCTGAATAAATACATCGGTTACTGTGAATTACTACAAGGTAATGGACGTGTTACTACTAACTTAGCAGCTAATGTTGCTAACATTGATCAGTGAACAGCTGATTGACAGGAAAGCAGCTGAGACATTGTTGGAGCGTCATGTACCAGGGTGAGATAACAGTTTGCTGGAAACAAAGAAGAGACAGCAGCTTTATTTGACTGGAACTTACCCAGATAGATGTCCCCAAATGATCCACTTCCTATTTTCCTGCCCAGTCTATATCGGTTCCCCACTCTCAACTCCATGATAAGCAATCTGTGTTCGGCTAGCAAGCAGGCTCGCTAGCTCCCAAATATCCAAAATGTCCAGGTTTACAGCCCAAGCCTGTTTAAAAGCACAGCAGGCAAAACATCCAAAACATTAATAAAACCTCTTGGAGCTGGATCATAAGTGTGTTGTCACCGGATGAAGTCAGTTCACAATCTTTCGCCACTTGTTTTAAAATACGACTAACCTCATATTGTGGTAATACGCAGCTTGTTTAAAAGGTTTAAGTCTGTACTTTGTGCTCTCGCTATTTATCATATGGATACGCATCAACTGTCCACGGATGAAGATGGATTTTGAGGAGCTTAGGTCAGATTGTGTCTCTCTTGCTGTCTGTGTTGAGTGATCTGCTGCTAGGTATGTCTGACATCACTTCCCTGCTGGTGATGATGAGGGAGGACATTGCCAGAGAACGTCTCTGTGAATAGCGGCCAACAGACAGCAGGGGGCGGTGAAGGAGAGCCGCGGTCAAGTCGGAGACTGAATCTTGCCCTGCGTTCCAAATCGCATACTTCTACTATATACTTTTAGTATGTACTGCAGCTGCCCTTAAAAAGTATGTAGTGTAGTATGCAGTATGCATGCAGTATGCATACTATTGGGACACACTACATCCGCCATCACATCGCTCCCTGAACTCCAACCCTCTTGCTCACTTCCGTCCGTAGCGCCACATTTGAATATTTTATGTTGTTGTACTTCGGAGATGCAGCAAATCTCCTCTCGTCGAGCTCGCCAGAGTCGCGCATACCGTCGGAGGTGCCGGAGAGCTCTGTTGCTGTTATGTCGTAATGTATGTTGTTGCTTCTAATAAACTGACGTGTTCACGTAAACAGTTCCAAGCCTATTATTAGTGACCTGTCTATTGAACTAGTCACCAGTAGGCATATTAACCCCTTCACACACAGCTCTCTGTTGCTGGCAGATGTTTGTTGTTAAATATATTTACAGCTATGCAGCTGCTGGCACTATATTCTGTCTGCACGTGAGGCAGCCTTACATTCACATTACTTTTATTTGTAGTGTAACATACCTGCACATTCTTACTACATTACTTAATATGTATTTGACTTTTACTATTCATATATTTACTGGTCTATACTGCTCATACCTGGCCCATAGTGTATTCATATTTAGTCATATTCATTCATTATTTATACCACACTTACACCACTGCCTGTACTGGTAGAATCTTCTATATTGTAGTCATAGTTGAACCCTAACACTGATTATACTATAATCACAATTAAGTTGAATGTTGTAACCGTGTTCTTGCAAAATTGTATGATATGTGACAGTATATAATCAGATCATTGCAGTCCTAATATGTAGTGTGTTAGTATCTCAAATTAAATAAACCATGTATGAAAGGAAGTGTGGGCGTTGGTTGTACACGCAGCTCAGTGTGACGTAACCTCCGCTGCGCAAAGGATTGTGGGTCAGAATGGCCAAAGAAGCATGCTGACATGCATACTGCGAAATGTGACCAGATGTAGTAGAACATCCTGGTACTTTTGGCATACTGCATCTGACATACTATGTATTGGGACACACTAATTCTTTTTCTGGCATACTAAATAGTATGGTAGTATGGGTATTGGAACGCAGGGCAAGGCTGACACTCTCTGGACGTCGTATGACGTATTTTCTGTCATCACGTAAACTCTGCGAGGGCAGACGCTGAATCCAAGGGTTCATCCCAATATCCCTCCTCGATCCTCGATCACTTGACCCGGAAATTGATCCACACTCGCCATCTTGTAGAACGTCTCAATACGTTAAATGCGCTCGGAGGAGTCGAGGAGAGAGGAGGCTTTCAGAGGAGAGGGAAGCAAGGATAGGCCTACATGAGTGCAGCCTTCGCGGAAGTCATTACCGACCGACACACCCCCTGATTGGATATCAGTTATTGATTGGGCAGCTGATCGGACTGAACTGACACATCCCAACATCACTGGAGTTTCATCCAGAGCGAAGACAGGTAAGAGATTAAAGTCAGTGTATCACTGCCACGTTTTATATTTGATTTGTTTTCTGATTCCATCGAGTTAAAAATCTGAACAAACAAGGAAAAAAACATTTTCTTCATTTAGGCTATTGGAAAGATTTTTCTCTTCATGATCTGTTATTTCGGTCATCAACGTTAATTATGATTACAATCAAAGTCAGAGAGTCTGTCTGTCAAAGAGTCTGTCTGTCAGCAAGAAACACTTTCACATCAGTGATCGCCTTTTCCATTCAGTCACACAGAGGGTGATCATTCCTGAGCGTCGGGTTGATGAGTTACAGGATTATAATTTTACCTGCTAATTGCTCATTACCGGGAGCGCGCTGTCTCTTTACGATGGATTGGAATTCATGATTATACACACGTGTTTACGATCAAATCTGAGTTTCCCGCGGCGTTCCTGAATCCGGAGTAGGTTTTTAGTAGCGTAGGCGTTTATGTGCAAATCTACACACAGATTTACTCACTTTTCATGAATGAGACCCAACATGTGACTCTGACCTGGGCCCTATTTCAGGAAGCAGGCTCAACAAACTCTGAGCCTAATCCCTATCTCCAGGTTGACTGAGCCTGAGCTGAGAAACGAAGGCCCAATTCCAATCCGATCCCTTACAGACTCACTGACTTAGAGGCGCGTTCATTTGAAGTGAATGAGTGTGTGAGGGCTGTCCCATTGTCAAATCATCAAGTCAGTGCGCCTGTCCAAATACCCGCACTTGCGCCCTTGTGCCCCTTAATTGCGCGCTCCTGCTAAGGGGCGCAAGTGCGTAGGGTGTCCAAATTGTCTTCTGTTGTTATCAAGGGGTGCAAACCTGCGCCCTTAATGCACCCCTTTCGAAAGTGCGCATCAGACCTCACTTCGCTGAAGGATTTTACCCAGAATCCTCCGTAGTGTCATGACGTCGTAACACTGCACAGCTGGCCGGTACAACTCACCATCTTCAAACGGTAACTGATGTGTCCACGAGCCGTTAACTCCGACTGACAACAACGTCAAACAACACGCTGTGTGGACTAATAATACATGACAGGGCGTTAATAATGAAATAATATACAGTTTACAGTTGACTGGAGGTTTGTATGACAGTCCACATCACTTTACAGTTTTGATTGTGTCTTTAATTATTATTATTTTATTACCGTATGTCTTTAGTTTATTTTATATCACAATTTACCACAATTTATCCAAGCAAAAAACGTTTTAATAGTAATAACGGTAATCTAGGCTATGTTAACGATAGAGTAAAAAAAGACGTTACAGCTAATATACACATTATTAACAGGTAAATTCAAGAGTAAAATTTAATTTAATTTACCTGTTGGTTGGGCATCAGCATCAATACTTGGATCTGATGTAGTTGCCGCCTTCTCCTGCGGCTCCTAATCCTCCTCATCATTTGCTGATTCTATCTATTTATCATTTGCAGCAGCAGTGCTGCGAACAACGTTATTTCCTCCAACGCCATGTTTCATCTCCTAGGAGATGGACCAGCTGGACCCAAACGGAAGTGACGTGTACGCAACTGTCCCAATTCTCCTTTTTAAACAGCCTCGATCCCTTGCGCACTTACGCCCCTAACTGCACTTTTGGCAAGTGCACTTCAGGGAAGACCTCAGGGCGCAAGTGGGGGTATTTGGACAGGGCCAGTGAGTCAGTGAGTGAGCCCTTTATGCCCCCTTACCGTAGGTCAGCATCAATGCGGATTTACGGTTAGGAAATTACCCACAGTTCATAGCGTTGTGACGTCAAATACAGTGGTTGCCATAGACATATATACGTAGACACAGCATCGAGTGGGTTTTCCCGCTGCTGCGATACATCAACGTCACCGCCATATTGGATGTGGCAAGGCTGCGCTGTAAACTAATACAAGTAAATGGACTTAATTTCATAAAGCGCCTTTCTACAAAGAAATTTACGTTAATGCCTCTCGTTTATTCATTCACACACGCACTACTATACTTGGGAAACAGTTAGGCACCAAAAACAATGTATTTGATCTTCTCAGATGGCTAAGATAAGAACTTTATTGATCCCACACAGGAGTAATTCACCTTACATCAGCTATAGAGAACAAGGTAGTGCCAAAAAACAATACACAGTGTGTGTGTGTATATATATATATATATATATATATATATATATAATGTAATATAATGTAATAATGTGTCAGTGACTGTGTTGGGGTACCAACAATTTTGTCCACGTGTGTATATACACACGTGGACAAAATTGTTGGTACCCTTCTATTAAAGATAGAAAACCCCACAATAGTCACTGAAATAACTTGAAACTGACAGAAGTAATAATAAATACAAATTTACTGAAAATCACCTAATGAAAATCAGACGTTTTAGAATTGTGGTTCAACAGAATAATTTAAAAAAACAAACTAATGAAACTGACCTGGACAAAAATGATGGTACCCTTGACTTAATAGGCCCGTTTCCACTGAAGAAGTTCCTGGTACTATTTGGGGGGCAGGAACTACTACAGGAGCGTCCTCTCGCTCGGCTCTCTCAACCGCTGTGTCTCCACTGAGAGAGCGGAGTACGAGGAAGGTTCCTGTAAAGTTACGGGCTCTGGATGTGACGTAATCGTTGCGCGACCATTTTGACCGGGGCGACGTAGGGACGTTGTTAGCTGTTAGCCGATAGAGGTGTCTGTAATAACTCAGTAAATGGCCCATGAAAAAAATATTTTTTCCAGCGGATGTCTTAGTTACAACATGATTGAGCTAACTGGAGTAGTTTCATGTCGTATCCGACAATGGGAGGCTTTTAACAGATGCTGTTGTGAGCTGTCCCTGTCAGCTGCAGCCACTACTGATGCTTTCTAGACATCGTGATTTCCCATAACTGAATAAATACCACACATAGCAACACAAAACTGCTTTGCTAGCTCAATCATGTTGTAACTAAGATATCCGCTGGAAAAAATATTTTTTTCATGGGCCATTTAGTGAGTTTTTTTTACATGGCGGCGGAAGCTATATGAACGAGCTAACCCTCGTCTGCTGAGTTTTAAAAATGCCAGCTATTTTGTTGCTTTCTGTTGACATCACATCCCTCCTTGAGTATATCCAATCAGCACCAAGTAATCCCCAAGCCCCAGCCAGGAGTCTTTCAGGGCCGTTCTGAGTACCTACCCCGAGGCAGGGACTTGTTTAGCCCCTGTAAAAGTTCCGGAACTCTGTCCTTATGGGGTGGTTCCTGCGGTGGAGACACGCACCAACGGCCCTGGCCCCGTAAAATTACCCCGAAGTTCCTGCGGTGGTAACGGGTCTAATATTTTGTTGCACAACCTTTTAAGGCAATCACTGCCATCAGGCGATTTCTGTAACTCTCAATGAGACTTCTGCACCTGTCGACAGGTATTTTGGCCCACTCCTCATGAGCAAACTGCTCCAGCTGTCTCAGGTTTGAAGGGTGCCTTCTCAAGACTGCATGTTTCAGCTCTTTCCACAGATATACAATAGGATTTAGATCAGGGGCCTGTATCACGAAGCAGGATTAATGTCTTAGCGAGGTAACTTCAGGGTTAACCCTGGGTTTTCAGTCTCACGAAGCCGGTTCAGTTCTTATCGGGGTAGATCACCACGGTAACTTATTCTGAACGACTATCCTGCTCTGGAGCAGGGTAGGTTCAGGGTTGAATCTGATCCTATAAAAAGCACCACCCACTGGCCAATCGGCTGTTCGGAAAAAAATGACTCCGCTGACAGAAATGCAGCCCAGTCATGACGGGAAGTTTAATTAATTTGATTGATTTTGATTTTAAAGTTTATTTTGAACATTAAAAAAGAAAAGAAAGCAACAACAACAGACAATGAAAAGATTGTTCAAAAAGGAGTGGAAAGAAGTCGAAATTTCATCCCACCCCTTCATAAGAAAGAAACTGATAATTTGCGGACACTTAATAGCACCATTAATTAGTGCCAACATTTTGTTTTGTTGGAGGAAATGATCCCTGTTAAAGATAATGGGCCTAATTGACAGCTTTGCTGCTGGAAATGTGGAAAGTAGCCTATCATGTCTATACTTAATGGTGTTTGAGGGATTTTCCTTTTTGTTTTTTAAAGAGGGAGACTAGGTATATTTTTGCGCAGCTGTTAATTTCTAACACAGCTCAGTATCAGGATGATTTTATTCAGACTATCAATTTGGTGTTGATATGATTTAATTGTGGCATCAGCTTTAAGCTTTATTGTAGCATAACCAAGTATATTGTCAATATACTACCAAAGTCCGACAGTTATATCTGTTGTCTCCTGGTAAATTTGGAGCAAATCATGAATTACGGGGAGCCGAGGTGGCGTCTAGCGTGTCATCTTCACCTGACGACTCATGACCGAATTACTAAAAGCAGCAAGAAGAAAATCGCTTCAAACATGTCCGGTGATATGGCAGCTGGCACTCATCAGCTGGCTTGTGCCTCTGAGCAGCAACAGGTGTGCAGTGAGGATGAGCTGACAGACACACCTAGGTGGGCCAGAAGTATTGCCTTCCAGCTCAAACAAATTCGAGAGGATTTTGATACCAAAATGGACAGCATGGCTGAGTCCATTTCCAGCCTTAATAAAGACACGAGCTATGCTCAACAGATTAAGCAATGAGGAACGCCGCATCAGAGAGTTGGAGGACAAGGTAGAAAGCTCCTCCACTGAACTATCCCAAACTACCAAGCAGATTCAGACGCTACATCGTAAAGTGGATGATATGGAAAACAGAAGTTGCTGCAACAACTTAAGGTTGGTGGGGCTCAAAGAAGGTATGGAGGCGGGCGATATCTATGGCGCACTGGACAAGATCTTGCGCTACATACTAGACTGACCAAATGACCAGCTGGCTCTGGAGATAGACCGTGTGCATCGCACACCAAGGCCGATGCCAAATCCGGACCAGCCACCTCGTCCCATCATTCTACGCTTGCTGCGCTGGAGACACAAGCAAGACATCATCAGAGCTGCCACCAGAAAACAGCTCACCTGGGGAGGCCAGCGCTTTTCAGTATATCAGGATTTCTCTGCAGAAGAATCGAGGAGACGTGCCCAATATAACGACATGAAGAAGCGGCTTCACAAAGCTGGGGTACGATTTGGCATCGTTTACCCAGGATCACTCATTACCCCAAATAGGTTATGGGCTATGATATGCCATCTTTGAACTGTTCAAAACTGTTTGTCCTTTAGGCTATCATTTTTCATTTATCACATTCATTTTATAATAATTGGGGGTACCTTTTATTTGAGTTCTACTGGATTCATATGATAAGGGGAAGCTGGGTTCTAGTCGTGTTTTCGCCGCATCATCGCGGATATGGGAACTTGTGCATCCAAAACTGGCTTTTGTGCCAGGATTGGCCAATTGGCCGATATCTTTATGTTTTTGTCTGTGTTTATGTACTATTTTTTTCCTCTGGTAAATAGTGTTCATTTGTTATTCCCCTCTTCTTTTGATGCAAGAATGACACCCTTCCTAATTTCTTGTTCACATGCTTTCCCCTGCAGCGGGGTTTCGGAGCATTTGCCCTGGTGCACGCCGTCGCAGGACCTCTTATTATAGGTGGTGATTTTAATTCTGTTTGTGACCCTGCATTAGATCGATCTAGCCCCCCCCTCCCTTCAGACAAACAGATATCAGTAGCACTAAGGGAGTTTCAATCACAGTTTGCTGTTATAGATGTGTGGCGTCTGGTTAACCCAGAAGCTCGAGAGTACTCCTTTTATTCTGGAGCGCATAATTCGTACTCCAGAATAGATTACATTATGATGTCTTCAAACTTAGTTCAAAATGTTCTTGAGATTAAAATGGATACGATTGCTGTAAGTGACCATGCTGCAGTTTTAGTTACATTTTTTCCTTTGACCAACCCCTGTAAATCTAGGCAATGGCGACTCAACACATCACTTCTAAAAAATGAAGAGTTTATTTCCCTTATGAAAAAACAAATTTCTGACTTTTTCAGGATAAACTTAAATTCTGTATCATGTGTAGCCACTGTATGGGAGGCCTTTAAGGCTACCTGTAGGGGCTGGGTGAACAGTTTCGCCTCGGCAGAGAGAAAAAAGCGTGTGGAGATAAAAACCAAATTAAACAATAAACTTAAGGGTTTAGAGGAGCAGCACATGCTGAACCCATCCAACATAGATTTGGGAAAATCTCTTCTCACCACTAGAACTGACTTGCAAAGGTTAGTGCATGAGGGGACAGCATTTGCTCTTTTTCGTTTGCGTAGACTTTATTTTGAAACTGGAGATAAAGCAGGGAAAATACTAGCTCATAGTTTAAAGCATATAGAATGTAGGCAGACAATTCCTGCAATTAAAGACGAGAACGGTACATTACAATATGATGTAACTATAATTAATCAGTCTTTTAAAAACTATTACTCTAAACTTTATAGTTCAGAAAATAAGTCCAGTGAAAGTGAGCTGGATAGCTTCTTCACACGTTTTAACCTTTCGAGAGTCAGTTCAGTTGATAAAGATGCTCTTGACGCCCCTCTTACACAAACTGAGATTGAGAGTGCAATCTTGAAAATGTCCTCAGGTAAAGCCCCAGGGGATGACGGTCTGGGGATTGAATTCTACAAGTGTTTTAAAGAACAGGTCTCCCCATATTTACTGTTATTATTCAATGAAATACTGGAGTCCAAATCCATGCCCCCATCTATAAGTAAAGCTACTATTTCTCTGTTACCCAAACCAGGGAAAGACCCAGTTTTGATGAGTAACTACCGGCCTATAAGTTTGTTGAATTGTGATTATAAGATTTTTGCTAAGACTTTGGCACTCCGTTTGGAGAAGGTAGTCTCATCTATAGTTCATTTAGATCAAGTAGGTTTTATCCCAGATTGTCTGTCATCAAATAATATGCGAAGGGTTTTTCAGATCATGCTACATGCTGGTTCCAGTGAGTCTCCAATCATTGCAGCATCATTGGACGCTGAAAAAGCTTTTGATCAGATAGAGTGGCCATATTTATTTTTCACATTTAAAAAATTTGGTTTTGGCTCTAAGTTCATAAACTGGGTTAAAGCCCTTTATAGTTCCCCGTTTTCCTCTGTTAAAACTAATGGTTTACTTTCAAAACCTTTCCCTCTACAAAGAGGTGTGAGGCAGGGTTGCCTGGTCAGTCCCCTGCTTTTCATTATTGCTCTTGAACCATTAGCATGTGCAATACGTGCCAGCACTGATATACATGGTGTGGATTTCCCTGGACATAGTTTTAAATTGAATATGTATGCTGATGATATATTACTCACCTTAAGTAAACCAGCATCTTCCATACCTGCAGTTCTCAGTTTGGTTAATCTATTCGGCAGTTTTTCTGGTTATAAGATTAATTGGAAGAGTGAGGCAATCCCACTCAACTCTCACACATTTAAATCTGATTTAAAAGGCACCCCTTTTATTTGGAAGACAAATGGAATGAAATATCTGGGGATAAATATAATTTCTCCTATTACTAAAATCTTTAGTCTAAATGGCCCCGGCATCCTCCAGTCGATCAAGGACGACATCATCAGATGGACAGCCTTACCATTGTCTCTCTGGGGAAGAACGGAAATATTGAAAATTAATGTCTTACCTAGACTCATTCATATTATCACATCTATTCCTTTCAAATTTCCTCAGTGCTGATTTAGAGACATCAAATCTCTTTTTATCCGATTCCTCTGGAATAATAAAAAACCCAGAATTGCTCTTAAGAAGTTAAGTATACCGAGATCCAGGGGTGGGTTAGGGGTCCCAGATGTATATCAGTACTATCTTTCATATAATGCAAGGTACCCACTAACATGGGCTTATAAACTTGACGTTCTGGTAGGTAGTTGGGAATGGCTGGAGAAAACTATTTTATCTTGCCATAAAAACATATCATTGTCATCATTGTGGTACTGCCCCAGACCTCCTCCTCTCCTAGATAACATTATTATTAGGTTCTCTTGTTCTATAGTGAAGCAGTGGCACAGGAGACTGGGCATCGAGGGGCTCTCTCTTCCATCCTGTCCTATTTGGTGCAATCCCATCTTTTTATCGGGTGCAGGCACCTTAAACAATAAGACTTGGCATTGTTTCAGTTGGTCAAATTTTTAGTGACACTCTTCTTTCCTTTCAACAAATCAACAATCAGTTTGGCATTACAAACTCATCATTTTTAACATATGCACAGGTATCATCTGTTATAAACAAGAAATGTAAAGAGGGCGCCTCTCCAGCCTCATGCTCTGACTGGGATCAGCTTCTGAAAAAGGCAACATTTTCAAAAGGCATGGTTTCTAATATTTATAGTTTAATGTTCAGAGCTATTCCTAATGCATATTCTCCTATTCAGCAGGCTTGGGAGCATGATCTCAATATATCCTTAACTCCTTCTCAATGGAATAGAATCTGGAGATCAGCTTTGCACATTTCTAAATGTGTCAGATTTAGGATTATACAGTACAAGATTCTTTGTAGAGCATATATCACACTGCTCAGATTATCCAAAATGGACAATAAGCATCAAGACTTATGTTGGCACAACTGTGGTAACCGTGGTACATTACTCCACTTGCTGTGGGACTGCCCAGCAATCAAAACACTCTGGTTAGAGGTAACATCCCTATTGTCACAATTATTCAATGTTAATTTTCCAGTCTGTCCTTCAGCATGCCTGCTCAGCCATATACCGGATAATAGTTCTGGAATCATTGTTGCTCAGCTTTGGACTCTGGGTTGTCTTACCACTAAAAGATTAATTCTCATGAACTGGAAAGTATGCAAACCAGCCTGTTTTTCCAGGGAATTATGGATGGAGGAATATCTAGACTTGTTGAACATGGAATGTGCAGCTGGCCTGCTAAAAGACTTTGAGAAGGACCATGAGGGCCACTGGGACATTGTTCGCAACAGCCTTACCTGACCAGGCTTGTGTGTGTATTTTGCTCATTCATGAAATGTTTTTATTTATTTTGCTATTCACATTTATTGATTTATTTATCTTTTCTGCTTCTTCCCTTTCTGTAAAGTGAGTCAATGATAATCAATTAGACTGTGTTAATTACTGTCCCTGTATCACTTCAGTTCTGTCTGGCGTTGGATTCATGATTGTGCAAATGGAATAATGAGAGCATAATATTGTGTTCTGCTATTTACTGGGTGCCACTCTTGCTACTCCAAGTAGCCACTCTGTAGCTACTTGAACCAGTGATGAGTAATTTAACCTACACATCATTTTATTTGCTACCTTGTTTTGTCTTGATTTTTCCCTCTCTCCTCCTCTATTTCTTCTTTCCTTACCCATTTTTTTTTTCTTCTCTATTATGTGATTTCATTGATGTTTTGACAGGGGAATTTCTTTGATAAGCTTTTAGTGGCTTCTAACCTCTCCGGCACTTTTCTTTTTTTAATCTTGTAAATTTTATACTGTCTGTTTTTAACATTATGTGCAAATAAACTAATCTAAACTAAAACTAAACATTATTCATCCCGTTATGCATTGCCACGCATGTTTCCTCCTCCTGCAGCTGCCACGGTGTTGGCCTTTTCTCTAATGTTGCTTTTCTCCTCCTCATATTTTAGTAGAATTAATCTCTGGTCCTCACTAGAAATACTTTTTTTTTCCCCGGACTCTCAGTGACGCTCAGTGACGCTGCGCTTCTCTCATGATTGTGATTGGTCCGCTGTGTGCACGTTCACAGCTCTTGATAAAGCAACCCTTGGTTGAGTTACCGAGTTGATATCCAGCGTCGTGATACTGATTATCCTGATTGCCATTGTTAGGGTTAGTCAACCCAGGATAGGTCTGGGTAACCCAGGAAAGGTTGATCTCGCTTCGTGATACAGGCCCCAGGGCTCATAGAAGGCCACTTCAGAATAGTCCAATGTTTTGTTCTCAGCCATTCTTGGGAGTTTTTAGCTGTGTGTTTTGGGTCATTATCCTGTTGAAGGACCTATGACCTGCAACTGAGACCAAACTTTCTGACACTGGGCAGCACATTTTGCTCCAGAATACCTTGATAGTCTTGAGATTTCATTGTACCCTGCACAGATTCAAGACACCCTGTGCCAGTTACAGCAAAGCAGCCCCAGAACATCACTCAGTCTCCTCCATGTTTCACAGTTGGTACTGTGTTCTTTTCTTTGTATGCTTCATTTTTGTATCTTTGAACAAAGAGCTGATGTGACTTGTCAAAAAGCTCCAGTTTTGTCTCGTCTGTCCAAAGGACATTCTCCCAGAAGCTTTGTGGCTTGTCAATATGCATTTTGGCAAATTCCAGTCTTGCTTTTTTATGATTTGCTTTCAACAGTGGTGTCCTCCATGTCTCCCATTCAGTCCACTTTGGCTCAAACAGCGACGGATGGTGCGATCTGACACTGATGTACCTTGACCTTGGAGTTCACCTCTGATCTCTTTGGAAGTTGTTCTGGGCTCTTTGGTTACCGTTCGTATTATCCGTCTCTTCAATTTGTCATCAATTTTCCTCTTGCGACCACGTCCAGGGAGGTTGGCTACAGTTCCGTGGACCTTAAACCTCTGAATAACATGTGCAACTGTGGTCACAGGAACATCAAGCTGCTTGGAGATGGTCTTATAGCCTTTACCTATAACATGCTTGTCTATAATTTTCTTTCTAATCTCCTGTGACAACTCTCGTTAGCTTTCTGTGGTCCATGTTCAGTGTGGTACACACCATGATACCAAACAGTACAGTGACTATTTTTCACCCTTTAAATAGGCAGACTGACTGATTACAACTTTGAAGACACCTGTGATGCTAATTATAGGACACACCTTAGTTTAACATGTCCCTATGGTCAAATTATTTTCAATCTTCTCTAGGGGTACCATCATTTTTGTCCAGGCCAGTTTCATTAGTTTGTTTTTTAAAAAGTATTCTGTTGAACCACAATCCTAAAGCAATGTCTGATTTTCATTAGTTAATTTTCAGTAAATTTTTATTTATTATTACTTTTGTCAGTTTCAAATTATTTCAGTGACCACTGTGGGTTTTTCTATCTTTAACAGAAGGGTACCAACAATTTTGTCCACGTGTGTATGTGTGTGTATACACACACACACACACACACACACACATAAATATATATATATATATATATATATATATTTATGTGTGTGTGTGTGTGTGTGTGTGTATTGTAGCGACCCTGCAGTAAATGTTCTGTTATAATGTCAATGTTCTGTGAGCTAATGGCATGTTTAGGATTGGTTGTAATGTAGCCCCAAACACTTCAGCTTTCATCCTGCTGCTCTTGTAAGCAAGACAAGACTTCACTAGAATAAATACAGAGGGTTTATCACAAGATGCAAACCATTGGTTAGCCTTAAAAATGGAAGGCCAGATTAGAGTTTGTCAAAAACCATCTAAAAAGCCTGTACAGTTGTGGAACAGCATACTATGGACAGATAAAACAAAGATCAACTACCAGAATGATGGGAAGACAAGAGAAGGAAGAAAGGAAGGAACTGCTCATGATCCAAAGCACACCACCTCATCAGTGAAGCATGGTGGAGGTACTGTTATGTCATGGCCATGTATGGCTGCCAGTGGAACTGGTTCTCTTGTATTTATTGATGATGTAATTCTGAAGTGTTTGGGGCTACATTATCTGCTCAGATTCAACCAAATGCTTCAAAACTCACTGGACGATGCTTCACAATGCAGATGGACATTGACCTGAAGCATACTGCAAAAGCAACCAAAGACATTTTTAAGGCAAAGAAGTGGAATGTTCTGCAATGGCCATGTCATATCATCTGACCTGAATCCAACTGAGCATGCGTTTCTCTTGCTGAAGCCAAAACTGAGGGCAAAACACCCAAAACACAAGCAGGCAGTGCAGCCGGCTGCAGTAAAGGGCTGGCAGAGCATCACCAGGGAAGAAACCCAGCATTTGATGATGCCTATGTGTCCAACACTTCAGGCAGTCATTGACTGTAAAGGATTTGCAACCAAGTATTAAAACTGACTGTTTAATTGATGACTATGTTAGTTTGTCCAAATACTTATGAGCCCTTAAAGTCGGGGGACTGTGTGAAGAAATGGTTGTCATTCCTACACGGTTCATACTACATTTTTGAAAAAAGCCTTAAATGAAAGCTGAGAGTCTGCACTTTAAGCAGGTATTCATTGTTTCATTTAAAACCCATTGTGGTGGTGTACAGAGCCAAAATGACAACAACTGTATCATTGTCCAAATAATTATGGACCTGACTGTATATATATATATATATATATATATATATATATATGTATATATATATATATACATATATATATATATACAGTACAGGCCAAAAGTTTGGACACACCTTCTCATTCAATGCGTTTTCTTTATTTTCATGACTATTTACATTGTAGATTCTCACTGAAGGCATCAAAACTATGAATGAACACATGTGGAGTTATGTACTTAACAAAAAAAGGTGAAATAACTGAAAACATGTTTTATATTCTAGTTTCTTCAAAATAGCCACCCTTTGCTCTAATTACTGCTTTGCACACTCTTGGCATTCTCTCGATGAGCTTCAAGAGGTAGTCACCTGAAATGGTTTCCACTTCACAGGTGTGCCTTATCAGGGTTAATTAGTGGAATTTCTTGCTTTATCAATGGGGTTGGGACCATCAGTTGTGTTGTGCAGAAGTCAGGTTAATACACAGCTGACAGCCCTATTGGACAACTGTTAAAATTCATATTATGGCAAGAACCAATCAGCTAACTAAAGAAAAATGAGTGGCCATCATTACTTTAAGAAATGAAGGTCAGTCAGTCCGGATAATTGCAAAAACTTTAAATGTGTCCCCAAGTGGAGTCGCAAAAACCATCAAGCGCTACAACGAAACTGGCACACATGAGGACCGACCCAGGAAAGGAAGACCAAGAGTCACCTCTGCTTTTGAGGATAAGTTCATCCGAGTCACCAGCCTCAGAAATGGCAAGTTAACAGCAGCTCAGATCAGAGACCAGATGAATGCCACACAGAGTTCTAGCAGCAGACCCATCTCTAGAACAACTGTTAAGAGGAGACTGCGCGAATCAGGCCTTCATGGTCAAATAGCTGCTAGGAAACCACTGCTAAGGAGAGGCAACAAGCAGAAGAGATTTGTTTGGGCCAAGAAACACAAGGAATGGACATTAGACCAGTGGAAATCTGTGCTTTGGTCTGATGAGTCCAAATTTGAGATCTTTGGTTCCAACCGCCGTGTCTTTGTGAGACGCAGAAAAGGTGAACGGATGGATTCCACATGCCTGGTTCCCACTGTGAAGCATGGAGGAGGAGGTGTGATGGTGTGGGGGTGTTTTGCTGGTGACATTGTTGGGGATTTATTCAAAATTGAAGGCACACTGAACCAGCATGGCTACCACAGCATCCTGCAGCGACATGCCATCCCATAAGGTTTGCGTTTAGTTGGACGATCATTTATTTTTCAACAGGACAATGACCCCAAACACACCTCCAGGCTGTGTTAGGGCTATTTGACCAAGATAGAGAGTGATGGAGTGCTGCGGCAGATGACCTGGCCTCCACAGTCACCGGACCTGAACCCAATCGAGATGGTTTGGGGTGAGCTGGACCGCAGAGTGAAGGCAAAGGGGCCAACAAGTGCTAAACACCTCTGGGAACTCCTTCAAGACTGTTGGGAAACCATTTCAGGTGACTACCTCTTGAAGCTCATCGAGAGAATGCCAAGAGTGTGCAAAGCAGTAATCAGAGCAAAGGGTGGCTATTTTGAAGAAACTAGAATATAAAACATGTTTTCAGTTATTTCACCTTTTTTTGTTAAGTACATAACTCCACATGTATTCATTCATAGTTTTGATGCCTTCAGTGAGAATCTACAATGTAAATAGTCATGAAAATAAAGAAAAGGCATTGAATGAGAAGGTGTGTCCAAACTTTTGGCCTGTACTGTATATATACACATATATATATGTGTGTGTGTATATATATATATATATATATATACTGTGTATTGTTTTTCAGCACTACCTTGTTCTCTATAGCTCATGTAAGGTGAATTACTCCTGTGTGGGATCAATAAAGTTCTTATCTTAGCCATCTGAGAAGATCAAATAGGCTACATTATTTTTGGTGCCTAACTGTTTCCCAAGTATAGTAGTGTGTGTGTGAATGAATAAACGAGAGGCATTAACGTAAATTTCTTTGTAGAAAGGTACTTTATGAAATTAAGTCCATTTACTTGTATTAGTTTACAGTGCAGCCTTGCCACATCCCTTGCCCTCGGAACACCGGAAGTGTTTAAAAAAAACGTAAACAAATAAACACGGTCGGCAGATCTGCAAACGGTAACGATATAGCCTAGATATAGATAGATACATAAGATAGATACCACTATATCACTTACAGCACTTTTGATGCTAGTTAAGAAAAAAACATGCATATGGTAAAAACACAGTAAATTCATTATTTTAAGCTTAGGCTACCTCTTGCCCATTTTGCAACGCAAGTGCTTGGATAAGGATTGACTGATCAGGGAGTCTATCCCTCACTGGCCTTTTGCGTGCTGACAATAACCGATAAATGATCACGCCCAGAGCCGCCAGTGTCAACAGCATTTTGTAGAGAAGGGGGTAAGTGTTGTCCCATTCGTAGGAATATATTGTAGGCTATGTATATCTATAGCATCCGGAGCCCTTTCAGACTCTCACACTCAATCACTTACAGCTGACGTCAGTTAAGTCAGTGAGGGTTCAGGGCTTAAGTTTAGGGATGCACCGAATATTGCAAAAAAAAACACACATTTGGTATTCGGTGGATTAAGTTAAAAGCAAGGCCGAATAATAACGGCGTGTTTTGATAACGCAATCAAACAGCGTGCCGTGACCGGCGGAGTGAAATGTCGGCAGTGTGGCGATCCGCCCCTCACGGCACTCGCATTTGCGACTAAAAATAGTTTTGAGCGAGCAAACTAGGCTTAAATCATTCAGCACGCTGTGCGAGCAGCCTACAGATTTAAACCACCAGCAGAAACGAAAGGCGAATCCCACCGATTGTGGGTTGAACGGGGGTCACAGACAGTAATGTATTCCTGTCAAATACGGCGACCAATCGGCTTACCGGCAACGGAGAAGTCGGCTCCAATAATATCCTCTTCTTGGCGTCATGACTGCCCAAAAGTACCTGAACAGCTGAGCCAGCCGAACACAGGTAGCCTATGTGACGTGTCAGAGGAGAAACGAGCCGTTCACGGCCCACAAACCTCCCCGCACTTTAGGGACTGTTCTTTACTTATGAAGGGGAGGAGGGTGGCTGGTTGATTCTTATTTTATTTATTTATTTTATTTTGATCTCCCCTATGTTAATCACTGATTGATGCTGTTTTTGACGTATGAATAAGTCAATAAGTAATTTATTCCATTGAAATATCATTGATGTATTATAGAAAAGTGATTTATCTTTTTATAAATGACAAAAGGCACATCTGCCTCATTTTTGCTGTGGTATCGTGATACTACTTAGAACCATGATATTTTCATTGGTATCGCACAGTGGGTCCCAATATTGGTACCCTGACAACACTAATCTGGAGGGGGTTCATCTGCAAAAACTAATGAAAAACTAAACAACAATATTCGGTATTCGGTACTCGGTATTCGGCCAAGCGTTTAATATTATTCGGCTTCGGCTTCAGCCACAAATTTTCATTTCGGTGCATCCCTACTTGAGTCTTTAGGGGCCGGATTGGAATTGGGCCTCTGAGTTTTCGG
This sequence comes from Epinephelus lanceolatus, assembly GCF_041903045.1. NCBI lineage: Eukaryota > Metazoa > Chordata > Actinopteri > Perciformes > Serranidae > Epinephelus > Epinephelus lanceolatus. Next base: position 2,827,429 of record NC_135751.1, read on the forward strand.
TTCCAGAACAGCTGATCAGCATTAGTTCAATCAACTCTGTGTATGTTCAGCCTGAGAGAGGCGCGTTCACGGCGGGCACCGAAAGACATCATGAGTGGATTGCAGATAACGTGATATTCAGTGGCCAAAAGCAGAAAGCCACTTGTTTCATCCCAACTGAGTTGGAGATTTAACGACCGCGAAATGAAAAAAAAATAAATAAATAACACGTCAGCTGCAGCTAAACAGCGTGAGGTGTGGTGGGAACAGACTGCAGAGTGTGTTATAGGTAATGTGAAGTGATGTTATGTAATGTGATGTGTTAATGTGTAATATAGCCTACAGAAAATACAGAAACATTACACAGAGTTCATATATTTTAATATAATTTGCTGTATCCTCTTATTCAGCTGTAATCTGATGGAGCCCAAACACACGGGGCAGCAACTTAAAATCAAACACAAAAATGTTGTAGGCTATACAGACTGGTAAACGTTTTGTTTAGGCCTATACTTTCATCATTCTGTCAGTATTAGGCTGAGGTTAATTGAACTGCTGTGAAATGACTTCTGATTCACGTAATGTCCTTTATGCTCAGACGGAGCTATTATGGGATGTTGAGTCCCATAAATGAGCCACTTACACCGCGGAATCTTTGAATAGGGCCTATATGAAAAGTATTCATGAATCATTGCATCACGTAACGTAGATTCATTTCTGATTAACACTGAATAAACCTGCAGTTCTTCGGAATTCCTTTTTTTTAAGATTATTTTTGGGGCTTTTGTTGCCTCTAATGGCAAAACAGCATAATGTTGAGGGAGAGAGGGAACGATGCGCAGTGAGAGGCTGCAGGCTGGGTGTGAATCTGCGGCCGCTGCATCAGCGTCGGATCACGGGGCGTCCGCTCCATCCATTAAAGGCCCTGACACACCAAGCCGACGGTCAGCCGTCGCGCCGTCGGTGAGTGTCTGTCCGCTGTTGCGGTGTGTCCCGCACCGTCGGCACTTCCGCATCGGCGTCAGCAGCTTTTTGGCCGATTGAGCATGTTGAATCGGCGGCGGAACTAGTCGGTGAAAGAGATGACTCTGATTGGCTGTTCAGCTTAGTGAATCAGTGCACAAGAAGAGAAATGGAAATGACAAAAGAAAGCAAACGACAAAGTCAGTACGGCTGTTGAATCAGTGGCGGGGCTTGTCGGTGAGAGATCACTCTGATTGGCTGTTCAGGTGAGAGCGATCACTCTGATTGGCTGTTCAACTTAGTGAATCAGTGCACAAGAAGAGAAACGGAAGTGACGAAAGAAAACAAACGATAAAGTACAGAGGGCACACACAGAAGGCTTATTTTTGATCTGCATTTCATCTGAACTTTCGTGAATATTTTCTCAACGCCATGGCCATCTGGAACGACGACACTGAAGACCAGCTGATCACAGTGATTCAGGAAAGGCCAGCTCACGACATCACAGCAAAACGCTATGCCAACCGAGTGGTGAAAAGAGAGCTCTGGCGTGAGGTTGAAAATAAGCTTGTCTTTCTGGCCATTGAGCTCTTTAGCAGGAACTGTTCGTAATTGTTTACTAGCTCACACACGATGAATAAGTTCTTTCTTTTTGTTTGTCAGAGAAAGAGCTCAGGAAGAGGTGGGAATCTCTGCAAACCCAGTATACCTGGTTCAACAAACTTGCACCCTCGGGGAGTGTTGGAGCACAGAAGACTGCCAGGCAGCAGTAGATACTGACCCGGCTGCAGTTTTTGGAGCCCTACACAAAAAGGAATGAAACCTCCTCCAACCTAACTATCATGGTAACTGAACCCTTTAATGTGTTGAGTAAAAAGAAAACATTGTTTCTTTCTTCTGTCATTTCAACGGAGAGCCGGGGCTAGCTGGGAAGCTAGCGGAGGCTAACTTGCTGTGTTTCCCTCCGGTCGTGCTGCGGCTAACACCCCGGCTAGCGGAGGCTAACTTGCTGTGTTTCCCTATGCCCGTGCTGCGGCTAATGCCCCGGGGCTCTCTCCGTTAAGAGCCGGGGCTAGCAGTGAGTTAGCTAGCTGTTTGTATCCAACCGGAGCACCGAGCCCCGGTTGTTATTTAGATTAAAGTGGGAAGAAGCAGCGGGCAGCTGAGTGAAGTGGAGCCTGCGGGGAAACACCTGGATGCATAATAAGAGTCAAAAAGTAATGGTGTTAAATTATGGTGATCTCAATATTGACCAAAATAATCGTGATTATGATTTTTGGCATAATCGAGTAGCCCTAGTTTGTACCCCTCTTTTCACATGTACCCTTTCATACATTAACTTGGTTTCACTCTCCCATTATCTTCCACAATTGTGAATTTATTTTTTGTTTTTATAAGGAACCTTCAGCTGATGCTGATTCTGAGACACCCTCAGACTGGACCAGCACCTCAGAGGAGCCCTGCTTCTTTGCTGAACACAGACCCAGCACTCCCCTAGCAGAATCCATCAACTGTGGAGCAGAGTCCGCACCTACACCAGAGAGGACCCACTGCCAAGCACCTCCAGCCAGTCAAGCACTCTGAGGCCTCGGGTAAAGCACAGCAGGAAGATGCTGGACGAGTCCGTCAGTGAGGAGTCATCTCACTTGATGCGCACCATCAAACCCTGGAGAAGTTAGCTTCTCAGGAAGAAAGCAATGATGCCATCCGTGCCTACTGAATGAACACTGAGCACAGAATGTGGAACTTGCCCCCACATTTACTGCCATATTTCCAGCACGATGTGGACAACTGCCTCTTCAAAGTATTCAGTGGACCAGAACCTGGCATCAGGAAACCTCTGACAGACAGTTTAGCAATCTGTAATGTTGGATGTGGAAGTTGTAACAGATGTAAATAGTTCCTTTTAATGCTGTGCTATGCAGTTGACTGTTACATTTATAAGCATTTCATTGTCCTGCACATTTGGTAATAAAACACTTTGACTTTGAGAGAGTGTACTTTCAATGACTTTGTGAGAGTGTACTTTGACAACAGGAGGCTTTTAACAGATGACATCCTGATGTTAGCTTTGCTGCTGCTGTTAGCTGATGCTTTCTAGACATCGTGATTTCCCAAAACTGAATAAATACCACACATATCAACACAAAACTGCTTTGCTAGCTCAATCATGTTGTAATTAAGATATCCGCTGGAAAGAGTTTTTTTTTTTTCACGGGCCATTTAGTGAGTTTTTTTTACACGGCGAAAGCTGTATGAACGAGCTAACCCTCGTCTGCTGAGTTTTAAAAATGCCGGCTATTTTGTTGCTTTCTATTGACGTCACATCCCTCTTTGAGTATATCCAATCAGCACCAAGTAACCCCCAAGCCCCAGCCAGGAGTCTTTCAGGGCCGTTCTGAGTACCTACCCCGAGGCAGGGACTTGTTTAGCCCCCGTAAAAGTTCCGGAACTCTGTCCTTTGGAGGTGGTTTCTGCGGTGGAGACACACACCAATGGCCCCGGCCCCGTAAAATTACCCTGAAGTTCCTGCGGTGGAAACGGGCCTAATATTATACAATCAATAGGCATACACATTTCCTATATTTTGCCCCACTGAAAAGGCACTGCACCGATATCAGACATGAAGTAACGGCATAGTTCATCCCTGTGCTGCTTGGCTCGTGTTGTAGCATTGGTTGTGTGTGGCAGGGAAGCCCGCTGTAGGTCAGGGTCTTGTTTCCATCTTCCTGGGACAGTGTCATGATTTGGTCCTTCCTGGTCAACGATCCCTGCCATGTACTGGTCACAGCTCTTGGTCCGCAGGAAGTTGTGCAGAGCACAGCAAGCCAAAACAATGTCCTCCACTTTGGCAGTGTCTTGAATGTTAGTGGTGGTTAGAAAGACCCAAAAATGATTAGCTAGGATTCCAAAAGCGTTTTCTACCACCCTCCGAGCTCGTGACAGCCTGTAATTGAAGATGCGTTGCTCTACAGATAGCCTGCGGTTCGGATATGGCTTCATGAGGTACTCCTTCAAGGGAAATGCCTCATCTGCCACAATGCAATAAGGAGCCAGCTGGTCAGAAGCAGGAAGTGATGCAGGGGCAGGGATGTTGGATGTTCTCTTCTCCAGAGCATCCTGCAGTGAACATCCACCAAACACTCCGCCATCAGAAATCCGCCCATTGCAACCAACATCTACACAAAGGAACTTGTATTTGCTGTCAACCTGTGCCATTAGGACTATGGAAATGTATGTTTGTAGTTGTAGAATGTTGATCTAGTTCCTGGTGGGGGGCGAATGTTGATGTGTTTCCCATCCAGAGCACCTAGGCAGTTTGGAAAGTTCCACTGAGCCTGGAATCCACTGGCTACTTGCTGCCACTCTTCAATTGTGTCTGGGCACTGAAAAACAGGAAAATACAATGTAAAACCCATGATGGCTAGTTTCATATGTCAGACCCCTGATAACTTTAACAGACAGCACTATAAACCTCATATCACACATACCTTCAAGTATTTCTCCTTTAAAACCTGGTAGATTGCTGCACAGGTTTCAGGAACCAATTGTCGAATTGTTGATACTCCCACTCGGAACTGGTAAGAAAGGCTCCTGAAGCTTTCCCCTGTAAATATAATCAAAATCATAATCAGAAATACTTTATTGATCCCCGAGGGGAAATTATTTGCGTTACAGGAGTGGAAAGATAAGTGAAAATATAGAAATTTAACAAGAGTATTTACAAATATATAGTTAAAATAAACAGGATTATTAACTAAAAGTAAAAGTAAAAAGCACATAACTCAGTCATCTGTTACAGTGTGAATTATTTGCACAGAAAGCACAAAAAAACAGTTGTGTACGTATTGTATCGATTAAATACACAGTTTCAAGTACTGCTACTGTAAGGGCTTGAAATACCACCAATCCATCCATTTATGTCACACAATACTGTTTGCCTCGGCTAATTAATGTGCTTATATAAAGTGCAAGGTGAATATATTATTTTGACAATCATTCTCACCCAATTTCAGGGATTTTATTTACTTCAGTGTTTTTATATCAGGGAAATGTGCATCCCGGAAAATTTGCAAGTTGTATGAGACAAACATAAATCAGACAAACTGATTGACATATCTATCTATCTATATCTATACAGCCTATATACTGTTAATATAGTGACACCTTCAGCTTGCATACCGGTTGCCAAGAAGCGCAGTGTAATCATCAGCTGCTCCCGGTAGTTAGTGTTCTGCCTCTGGATGATCGGACTGACAAGTTCCTTCAACGCGTGAAACTGGACAGGAAAGAGCCAAGCGAAATTTTTAAAATTGGAGGTTTCATTTGTCTCCAGCTCTTGACACAGGTTCGGGAAAGCCCCTTGAGCCTGTCACTGCAGTATCCATGATTTCACCCATTTCGTGCGATTTCTCCTTATTTTTCCTCTCCGCGTCTTCCTCTCTTCTTCCACAAGCAAAAGACCAAGGGCTGACAATGCCAGTGCCATTTGCAACTTAACAAACATTTTATCAGCTACACGAAACCATCTGTGGCGAGCGAGAGTGGCGTGAAAATGCTAAGCAACCGCTAGCTTCTTTGTTTATATTTCATGCATTCGTCAGACTTCCGGTTTCCCAAGTTATTTTCTCTCACACATGCACAGAACTGGCCGTTGACCTGTTGGCTGTCGGATGTAGTCTGTGCAGTGTGTTCAAATGTACTGACACAGGGCGATGTGAGGCGACGTAGACGACGGAACAGTCGGCTTCGTCGGCTTCGTAGCCGCTAGTTCTTTTGCCGTCGGCTTGGTGTGTCAGGGCCTTAAGCCACCGATGCTCTGTTGCAAATACTTTGATAATCGATTGTGATTTATGTCCAGGGAAAACCACAAAAACGGTCAAAAGTCTTTTCAGAGCCAGAGTCACTTTTCTTATGGCCCAACAAACCACTGTCTCTCTGATGTGTTCAGTGTCTCTGATGTTATAAAGAAAAGTGCCGCTGCCAAAGAATCAAAGGGCAATGCATAAAATTTGCTCCGATGATAATGTAAATCCACGATGTGTAATATTTGATATATCTTGGTGAAAGAGATTGTTAGAAAAATGATAGACTGTGAGGTCAAACAGTATCTTTCATACAGACACTCCTCCGGGAAGACATCCAAACGGGCTCTAATCACCTTCTCCTTACGCAGCAGCCTCTGTATAAACTGTGCCCCAACGTCCACAACTTCATTCACTAAAGGACACGCCATGTCTGTCCTACCTGCAACACGCTCAGCCTCAGGCTTAGATGAAGCAAATCTGCGAGCCAGCAGGTTCGCTGAGCAGGTTCGCTGAGCTGGCTTTGTACTCGTACTTGTACTCGTCATCCTCCGCTTTTCCGGGTCCGGGTCGAGGGGGCAGCAGCCTCAGCAAAGAAGCCCAGACAGTCCTATCCCCGGCCACTTCCGTCAGCTCTTCCGCAGGAACCCCGAGGCGTTCCCAGGCCAGTTGGGTGATGTAATCCCTCCAGCGTGTCCTGGGGCAGCCCCAAGGTCTCCTCCCGGTTGGACATGCCCGAAACACCTCCCAAGGGAGGTGTCTGGAAGGCATCCTTACCAGATGCCCGAACAACCTCAACTGGTTCCTCTTGATGTGGAGGAGCAGCGGCTCTACTCTGAGTCCCTCCCGGATGTCCGAGCTCCTCACCCTATCCCTAAGGCTGAGCACAGCCACCCTGCAGAGGAAACTCATTTCGGCCGCTTGTACTCACGATCTCGTTCTTTCGGTCACTACCCAGAGCTCGTGACCATAGGTGAGGGTTGGAATGTAGATTGACCGGTAAATCAAGACCTTCGCTTTCTGGCTAAGCCCCCTTTTCACCACAACGGACCAGTTAAGTGCCTCCTCAATCTGAGGTTCAACTATCGACTGAACCCTCTTCTCCAGCACCCTGGAGTAGACCTTACCGGGTAGGCTGAGAAGTGTGATCCCCCTATAGTTGGAACACACCCTCTGGTCCCCTTTTTTGGAAATGGGGACCACCACCCCGGTCTGCCACTCTAGAGGCACTGCCCCCGGTGTCCACGCAATGTTGCAGAGGCGTGTCAGCCAGGACAGCCCTACAACATCCAAAGCCTTGAGATATCCAGGGCGAATCTCATCCACCCCCGGGGCTCCGCCGCCTCAGAGTTGCTTCACTACCTCGGCGACTTCTGCCCCAGAAATTGGACGACCTGCCCCCGAGTCTTTTGAACCGTTCTTCGTCTGACCCTTCGCCCAGAACCAATCTGACATGGGAAACCCTACAGCATAGCTCCTAGGGTCATTAGGGCACTCAAACTCCTCCACCACGATAAGGTGATGGTTCTTGGAGGAGGAGCTGGCTTTGTGAAATGGAAAACTCAGAGTTTCCCTCATCTCAGGCTCAACATACTAAAGAGTTTTCACTAATCCTGCTTTCTGAAATAGGGCCCTGGGGTCCGTTTCAGAAAGGAGGTTCAACAAACTCTGAGCCTAACCCTGAACTCTGAGTTGAGTAACTCTGAGATAGGAAACTCTAGGTTACGGGTTTCAGAACAGGTGATTTCAATTGGTTCAATCAACACAGAGTTTGTTCACTCTGAGTTAAGCGCGTGCACCACAACTTTAAAAAGCCGTCATCAATGGAGCCCCGATACCACGATTCACCATGGCAACAAACGACAATGAAAGGTCTGCATTTTTTACTCCTCTGGAGCTGGATATTTTAATGTGCTCATACAGTGAATTTGAAGCTGTTTTCAGGAAGAAGAGTAACACGACTGCAGCAGCAAAAGGAACGGGAGTCGGCGTGGGAGAAAATTACTGCTCGAGTCAATGCATAAGTGTAAATTTATTTTATACATTTATGCAATCACAATAATATTAGACTTACGATACATCCGTGAGTCATGTACCGACCCAGGCCACTTGGCCTCCACATTAGTGATAATGTGGGCTGCATCACATATGACAGCGCAGAGAATGACAGATGTTAGTTGCTAGTCTACATTTCTCATTTCTAATCAAATCAAATGTCTTTACACTTAAGACACATCACCTAAAAAGTAACTTGTTTTTAGACAATTTTCACTTGTTTCAAGCACATTTTCAATTGAAATATGTAGAAATAACAAACTTGCTCCACTGATAGATTTTTATAATTATTTTTCAAGTGAATGTGCTTGCAACAACTGAAAATTGTCTAAAAACAAGTTACTTTTAGGTGTGATTTGTTTTGACTAGAAATGAGACATTTTGACTAGAAATAAGACAAATATTCTTGGTATGATTTTAAGTTTTTGCAGTGTGATGCAGTCTGACATTTTGAGACGGTCAATCTACCTGCATATTAATGCTGTGAATGGACTTCCTATTCACATAGTCTCCTTCATTTTGTGAAGGAGCAATGATGGGAATGTGGGTTCCATCAATGCACCCTATCACACTGGGAAATCCTAAAAGAAATTAAAATTACTAATCCCAGTCTGAGGTTGCAGTACCATGTTATTAACTGAATATGATTTATATTCATAATTTTTAACTGATTTCTACATCATTCACCTGCAACCCTGTGGAACTCCTCCTTGATAACCCTCACAGGTTTATGTCCAGGGAGTTTTAATTTAATTTAATTTAATTTTTTAATTTTTTTAATTTAATTTTTTTAATTTAATTTAATTGTATTTATTTATTTTTTTAATTTTATATACTTTATTAATCCCCGAGGGGAAATTCAATTTTTCACTCTGTTGTCAATTACACACAGGTCCAAACACACACATGCACAAACTGGACCTATACATGCACTAAGTGGAGAGATGTCAGAGTGGGCTGCCCATGACAGGCGCTCTGAGCGGTTGGGGGGTTCGGTGCCTTGCTCAGGGGCACCTCGGCAGTGCCCAGGAGGTGAACTGGCACCTGTCCAGCTACCAGTCCACGCTCCATATTTTTGGTCCAGACGGGGACTTGAACAGGCGACCCTCCGGTTCCCAACCCAGGTCTCTATGGACTGAGCTACTGCCGCCCCCAATAGACATTTCAGAGCCAGGGACAATTTTCACTGCAGACAGTGGCCTTACTGATATTTTCTGCATCTCCGATATTATACAGAAAACTTCCGTTTGCAAAAAAACGAAGAGCAACACAAAGAATCTGGGTAGATGAAAGTGCACATCCACGGTTGGTGACGTTGCTTATGTCACGACGGATGAGGTTATGGATATAAATGATGGACTGTGAATAATCTCCCGACGAATGCGTAACTCCCTCCTCAGTAACACTGCCTCTTCATCCACAGGGTCCTCCAAGAACGGACATGCCATGGTCGAAAAAAGTAGATTTGGAACAAGAACACACTTTAGGATCCAACTTTACCTTGAGGACAGATGATCAAACTCGTTGAAACCCGCGCGACACTAAACAAATGAATGAATGAATCACACTGCGTGCGTGGCGTAAGAGGGAGGAGACAGCTAGAAACTCGAGGTTCATTGAAGAAAACCTGCTCCCGACCAGGTTAGGTTCACAGAGTCAGTTGCCATAGTAACTGACACCGAGCTTCAGTTACCTCTCTTTCTGAAACGGACTGGAGTTACCCCGCTTTCTCTGGTTTAAGTTACCTCCCTTTCTGAAATGGAAAACCCAGTTTCCCTCATTTCAGAGTTAACAGACTCAGAGTTTTCACTAAACCTGCTTTGTGAAATGGACCCCTGGTGCAGGGGTGCTGTTTTGTTGTTGTTTGTTTTAAAAGATAGATTAGATAGGCCTAATCAGAATTTGTTTTCCTTTTATTTTTGATTAGTCAGATCGTAGGCTAAGCTCCTAGTGAGTCCTCTTTTTGTTATATTTTGTTTTTGAGTTAAACATCACTCACCGGCCCACTTCCTTGGTTTGTTCTCCTTTTATTGTTAACTAGTTTTCCTTAATTTAAGTTACAATAAACTGCTTTACCTTTTAACATCTGGGTTTTTGTGTTGCTTCCCTTTCCCCTACGAGCTGGGTTGTAACAACATGTTTGTTTAGTCACAAAAAAAAAAAGGTTATACATGGGATTTATATCTTCTTATCTGTAGGAACAGATGAGTAGGCACTGTTCATCAACTTAAATGACATATAAATATTACAGCAGCGATAGTTAGACGTTTCCACGGCAATGAGTAAAATAGTATTGCGGGCTGTTTTTCAGTCGCTTGCAGTCTCTGCTCTCGCAGACTTTACATGATGACAGTAAATACGTCACACTACTTACAACTGAAGTCCGCGAGGGCTCAGTCCACAAGTCCGGAGGATGTACATTTTAACCAAAGACTGCAAGCGGCAGATAGACAGCCCTCAACTGTTTAACTTGCTGCTGTGGAAACGTTCAACTGTTGCTGCTGTCATATTCACATATATGTCATATAAGTTGATGAACAGTGCCTACTCTGTTCCTGCAGATAACTAGATATAAATACCATGTATAACCTTTTTTACGACTAAACAAAAATGTAATAATGCATCTCTATATAACAGGCAAACGCATTAAAAAACAGAAATGTTTGTAAAAAAAAGGACAGGACTATAACTCAATAAATTGGGCATTACTTACATTTCAATCAGGAGAGACATGTTTTTATGGTAAAAGAATATTTATTAACATGTGAACATATGAATAAGAATGTGGAAAGTCTTTGGCGATTAGACCCTGTAGAGATGGTTTGATTTAAGGAGGGTGATGAATCCATAGTCAAATAGGGAACCCATCCCCCCCGGTGTCTGACGCTGGTGGTGGTAGAGGTAGTGAAGATGAGATGAGAGGAAGATGGAGAAGTGCCAATGATCTGGATGAGTGGAGAAATGAGTCTTTGAGAGCTTGTCCTGGACTCTGGATACGATGGCTGGAGGTGAATGGGGTGGAGGAGGGTGCGAAGACTCTTCCTAAAATGATGGCTGACAGCAGCAGAAGAGAGAGCAGATTTAAAATTTTGCAGTGGCATCCTGATTGACTGAGAGATCGTGGCAAAGTGTGATTGGATAACTAGGAGTGAACACCCATAGTCAGCTGATTAGAGGGAATAGTGTGAGTGGGATGGAGAGAAATGTGAAAGGGTGAGCACGAGAAAGGTCTTCCTGATTGAACTTACGCTTCATTAGAAGACCTTCTTTTGCTGCTTTGTGTCCAGTTTTTTTTAGCTTTTTTCACAGCCTGATCGGCCGCAATAATAAAATTAATTTTCAGTCCCTCTACAGCCAATACTTATACATATTTCTGTATCATGATGTGGTTGAATATCATTTCTGGCCCACAGAATTCAAGTACCATTTTAATAGACTTAACTATCAATAACTATTTTACACATTCATAAGTTGTTGGGGTTTTTTTGGCAGTTGAAAAACCCAAATGTCACGTCCGTATTGCAATGAATTGTGGGTTATTAAGTCAGTGAAGTCAGCTGAAGTCTGCACCCTGAGCGGACTCTCTGGAAGTCTGCAGAATCTCTGCTTGAGGCCCCTTGTGGACTGGATGAATTGTAACTTTGGACAGCCCTAAACACTCCCAAACTTCCTTGGAACAGGTCCGCAAAGTCCGCAAGTCTGCAAGTGCAGTGTAGTGTGGACATTTGGATTCAGCCCATATGTCCAGATTTTACTGCACTTGCAGACTCACAGACTTTGCAAGCACAGTCCTGGGAAGTTTGACAGTAGGCTTGTTCGAGATGAGCAAGGCCTGCACAGATTCAATCACTGGCGATTGCAGAACAATGCATGCCAATTAGTTTTTTTGTCGGACTTCATCCCGACTTATTGTTACCTCATACAAAAGTGGACAGCGATAATCTCGCGAGAGTGAGGCGGCCGCAGTTTTAGTTTTTGACAACGCTGATGAAGGCTTACAGCTGAAACTCGTCCGTTGTTTTTTGCTCTGCTGCCAAGATTAAAAGATCTTTAAAAGGACATTTGTGAATGCTGGCCTCCTTTGATATTTCTTTAGTTTTTTGTGGCCGTGCACCTCATTCATTTTTTTCTATTTGAGTGTGCTCACGTGTTTGCTCTTTCAGGCCACAGTTTTAGAGCCAGGCAGACCACCACCCAAGATGGCGGAGTGAGAGGCAGCACGCTGGCAGGCTCTGTGAAAAAAGTCTTATATTAAGTCCTTTAATTGACAATACTTTGTGCAACACCGTGGAAATTTTGCTTGAACAATACAACAGCAAAGTTTTGTGTACCTTGCCGGTTTATCAGAAACCAGCGATCAAGGAGCAGAGTGCTTGTAAGAAAGACCAACCATTTTCCTTTTTTTTTTCATATATTTTATTTATTCGAACAGATTAAAAAAAACAAAAACAAAAAAACAATAAAACAAAAAATAAAATATATAAAATGTTTAGGAAAAAAAATCAACAATTTGAAGAGACAACTCTATAACAACATAAATAACCATTCCATGTTCGAAAGGGTGTAGGATAAAATTAATAAAAACGTATCTAGTCCTACCCCTTTTTTTGTTTTGTTTATAGTTTATTAATCATAGCATGTAGAAGACAAAAACAGAAGAAAAGAAAGCGTATCAGTCAAACAAGGCACATTGTTCATGTGTCCATATCCATCTTGTATCCATTCAAAATGTTGTTTGTAAAAATTTGTTTGAACTTACTTAGTGATATACATGTTTTCATTTCTTCACTACAGCTGTTCCACAGATTAACTCCTTTTACTGATATACAATGAGTTTTTGGTTTAGTACGTACATGCTGTTTTTTGAACATACATATTCCCCTGAGATTGTGTTTATTTTCCCTTAATTTAAACAACTTTTGGATGCCATGTGGTAACTGATGCTGTTTTGCTTTGTGCATGATTGAAATGGTTTTGAGGTCGACCAAATCCTTGAATTTTAGTGCTTTCAGTTTGATGAAGACAGGGTTTGTTGGTTCTCTGTAGGTGCTTTTATTCACAATTCTTATTGCTCTTTTTTGAAGTCTCAATATTGTCTGTTTTATATGTGTTCCCCCACACTTCTACACAGTAGGTAATGTATGGGAGTATGAATGAACAGTACAAGGTGTATAGTGATGACTGGTTTAGAAGATCTTTGACTTTATGTAATATGGCAATTGACTTTGATATTTTTGCTTTAATGTACTGTTTATGTGGCTTCCACCATTGCTAGGTTACCAGTAGCAACATGGAAGAGCTGATATGTAGCCAGGCTAGGCTACACTAGCCGCTAGCCAGCCGCCCGGCTTACCGTCCTTATTTTATCAAGTCCGTGTTCTTAAATTGGTGTCTCAATCCAGGCATGGGTAAAAACCAAAGTATATCCGTCAGGTAGTCCTAAATCACAGAAGCAAGAACAGCACAGTAACAAAGTATTACAGCTTACTCATCAGACATACACGTCCACACGCAGACGGGCGAGCATAAATGATCTTCAAACCCAATTAGGGGGGCAGCTCTTGCCGCGAGGAGCAACCAGGGACCAGGATGCAGGCTCGCATGGATTGGAGCTGGGCAGGAACTTGGGCTTGGCCCCCTGCTGTATCCAGGTGTCGTCGGAGAAGGGACAGCAGCGTCCGGAACTGGAGCGGTGACGTCAAACGCCGGGGGAGAGGCAGCATCAGCGACAGGACAGGTGGCAGATGGAGACTCAGATTGTGCAGGACCGAAGATAATGGTATCCATTTGCAGCTCAGCTTCACGGATCTGATGTAGCGAGGATATACGTTGTCCCAGCTCAGTGATCCTGTCAGCGAGGCGGGTGCAGCTGACACAGCCGGGTGGAGAGGTGAGTGGAGTAGTAACTGAGGATAGAGAGAAGAGGGAAGGCCAGTATAAGTGCTAAAAGTGCTTAGTGCAGGCTTGATGATGTGGGTAGCGGGTAGGGGGGTAGAGGCAGCTAGCAGGGAGGGCACGGGGACTTACACGCAGGGGCTCCAACTGAAGCCCACAGCGACGAAGCTGCTTAGCAGAAGTGACTCACAGAAAGCACAGCACAAGGCAGGACATCAGCAGCGGGACTTACCGGCAGGGGCCCTACACTTGGGCCCGGTGCGGAGATCAGGCTTCAGGCTTTGGAACAGGTGTTAAGAAGCATCTTAACACCCGGAGAGTCCTCGGCTGGATATGCTCCAGCTGGTGGTGGCTAGCAGCCTGGCTAAAAACAAGGCTAGCACTTGTTGGTGCGGCTATGTTCGGGCGATCTGGTTAAAATCTTACGATTTGTCAGGCTGATGTTTAAAATCCACGGACCGGATAAAAGATACACTATTTAAAAAGTAATGTCTAAAACATGAGCCGTACGAGGATTGTAGAATTTGTTAAAAAATCAGTTTTTTAGGAGTCGTACAGACAGAGGACTGAGAAACGCCACGCATTTCTATAGTAAAATTTTCGTTGGTGAATTTCAGCAACACTTAGAGGAGGAGTTAAAAATTGAACAGTTAGATAATGCCATTTTAAGAATAACTAAAGGAACGTGTCCAAGACTCCTGGAAAGAAATTAGAGTGTTGCTTTACAATGCCTTTTTGGAATGTATTTCAGCAGGGAGTTTGTCATCTACCATGAAACAGGGTCTTATCACCTTAATCCCGAAGGGGTAATGAGGACAATCTTTCACTACAAAACTGGAGGCCAGTTACCTTATTATGCAGTGATTACAGATTGTTAGCTCATGTATCAGGCTGAATGAGGGTTTAACAAAATTGATAGATGAATGCCAGTCTGCCTTCATAAAGGGCAGGAACATCCATAACCACACTAGGCTTATACAGGATGTGTTAGACTACAGCGAGTACATTGATACGGAGAGCTATGTGTTATTTCTTGATTTCTTTGAAGCATTTGACACCATTGAACACCCCTTTTGTTGGAAGCATTATACTTCTTGGGCTTTGGGAAAAGATTCTGTAATATCGTTAAGATGTTTTACACTGACATAGGTAGCTCTGTTTCTTTAAACCCTGGAATGACCCCTAGATTTCAAGTATCACGGGGCATACGGCAGGGATGCCCTATTTCTCCAAAACTTTTTATTTTGACAACTCAATTGCTAGCAATACTTATTAATAACACTGCCAAAATTCAAGGTATTACCATCTTCAACAAAGAGTTTAAAAAAAGTCAGTTTGCAGATGATACATCCATCTTTTTAAAGGATAAATCTATGTTGGAAAAAGTCCTCAGAACTATCCAAATTTTCCCTAAAGCATCCAGTTTATCCCTTAAAGGTGATAGATATAGGATTCATACTTCCCGGTCAGTATGTGTCGCACTCACACTCGCCCGCTCTCACTCCACTCTTCAATTCTACAGGTTGCCAGGTTCGTAAACACTGGTTAGAGAGAGGATTCATCATCAGTAACGCCGTTAGTTTTGGCAACTAATACTCTAACGTGTTAGTTTTTAAATTCAGTAACTCAGTTACCGTTACCAAATGCAGAGGCGGCTCCAGCCACTTTGGTGCCCTAGGCGGGATTAGGGTTAGCTTTAATATGTCCTGTAGACAACCTGAATGAATATTGATAGTTGCACTATACTTTGATTATATTTTGAGTTAGGCCATATTTCATCTGTAAATTGTATTTGTCCTCAAATATATTTTATTGTGCTACTTTCAAGAGGTTCAAATTATGACCTCTTGTCTGTCAGTCACAACTGCTACCTCCCTGAGATGCGCACAGATAACTCGTCCCACCCCCCTCTCCCACAGTGATGTGACTGAGCACGGTGCAGGACAGGTTCAGGGCCAGGTCAAATAATGACAAACAACAGCGGGGTTGTTGTTGTTTACCTTTTCTTTATTTGTTCTTTTTTTCAAGACAGAGCATGAGGAAGGGCGCCAGTCGGGGCTGCAAATTATTACTAGTATTTATTTTATTTTATTTATTCTATTTTATTTTATTTTTTTTGAGGGCTTGCAGCTGTGCCCCCGTCAGCATGTGGCGCCCTAGGCGACCGCCTATATGGCCTATGCCAAGAGCCGGCCCTGACCAAACGGTGCGTTACTCCGTTATTTTTGGCCAGGTTTTAAAACAGCGCACAGCAGGCAGTATTCCTTCACAAACTGAGGTTCGCTTTCACCAAAACATTTTAGCCCTAAACAATAAAAGATGTGTCACGTCTCGGGCTGGACCCAAATGCAGCAGGCGGACAAGGTCAGGTAAGTTTACAATGTTTATTGAGTCAAAGGGGGGTATTAGCTGGCAGGCGATGACGGCGGAGTACGGGGCAGAGGGGGTCCGGTGTGGCGTGGCTGGCAGCAGGAGATCCTGGACAGAAACAATTATTAGTTCCAGCGGGAAAAAACAAAAGCACGGGGCGTCGGTGGCTTAGTGGTAGAGCAGGCGCCCCATGTACAAGGCCGTTGCTGCAGCGACCCGGGTTCAAGTCCAGCCTGTGGCCCTTTGCTGCATGTCATCCCCTCTCTCTCTCCCCCTTTCACACTTAACTGTCCTGTCCATTAAAGGCAAAAAAAAAAGCCCAAAAAAATATCTTTAAAAAAAACAAAAAAACAAAAGCAGGCAGAGGCTAAGCTGGGCACAAAACAGCAAACTAGGAGCTAGATGTACTACCGTAAATGGCAACGATCCAGCGGAGACTGATTGTTGCTGCGGGATACTTGAAGGTGACGATGATGGCTTGATAACAGACCGGTGTGTTGATTACTACTGGGCGGCCGGTGTGTTGATTGAGAGAAGAGAGGGAAGGGAGAGAACAGGTAGAGAGACAAGAACAAAAACACACCAGCCATACAGCCACTCACTCAAATGACTGAAAAAAAACAAAAGCACACACACACACACACACATAGCATCACAGAGGATGGGTCGTGACAGTTAGTCAAGTCAGATAGAGGTATATGAACAATTCTTACCAGAGCATCTAAATGAAACACATCTCTCACCATCTCTGAGGTCACTGTTGACCTGCTGGTCTCACCGCAGTGCTGTACATTAAGCAGTATCACTTCTGTAGATTTTCAGTCCCAGTAACGTTATATCCAGTGAGGTGATATCCATTGTTATCCTGAGGAAGCTTTTGTTGCGGACAGACAATGTCTGCGGTGGGCGACAGACTTGACACCATCATGTAGCTCTTCAAATGTTCTCTTTAGCTCATTTTCCATATTTGTATCCAAGTACTATAGTTGTAAAGCATTTAGTTGCCTGACAGCGAGTGACTCCGCTGTAGAAGACGGTTGTATGTTTCCTATACCGTTCAATTGTTTTGTCAAGTTGTAGTCTAACAGTCCCTTGGTTAAAGTCCATCCGCTGTCACTTAGGCGATGTAGCTACGAGCCAATACAGTTAGGAAATGTTTTGTGCTGCAGGGCTGAGTTTCCCAAAAAAAATGATCCTTCTTAGCAACATTGTCTTCTTTGTGGCTTAGAAAAACTACACTGCAAAAAAGAAAAGGGGGGGGGGACTAAAAAGTTACATTTCTCAGTAACACATTACTTTTTGGTTTGAGTAACTGAGTTACTAACTGAGTTACTTTTTAATTAAGTAACTAGTAACGATAACTAGTTGCTATTTTTCAGTAACTAGCACAACACTGCCTGTAACACACTGTAACAATCTCCATAAAGCATTTTTAGCTCTACTCGTCACTAATGCTAACGTAATTAGTCAATTAGGATCCTTTGTCGTGGTGGACACACAGATTCCCTGATTCAACAACATCCTGTATACACACAAAAACACGAAAGTTGCCAATCTGGCAACCCTGGCCCAATTCAATGTGTTTTCATATTCCAAGAGTATTGTTTAGTAAAATAGAAGGCCTTGAATTACTTTTGAAATGTGATTTTGAGGTGAACAAGATTCCTTTTAAGTTGTCCAAGTTCCAAAGGTAGATTCTTCAGTTTTGGAAAATGATATTTACTCAAAATTGTTCTCCATATGGATCAACCCTGTGGAACAACAGAGTAATTACAATTAATAGAAAGATGGCATTTAAAAATGACTGGTTTGAGAGAAATATTTTGTTTGTCACTGATCTATTGGATGACAATGGTAACATTTTGAATTACCCAGGCTTTTTGGCGAAATGTAAACTGTTCATATAGGGTGCTGACGTATTGCGGTAAGTGAGTTGTGTCATTTCCGGTGTTTCTGTGACAGGGTCTCTGTACTGCTCTAGTGAATTCTACTAGCCTACTTTCTGCTTTCTCACTTCAGTTGCTTTAACATCTACTTCATGTCTTAACCCACACTAGTTCTGTTTAAGCACTTATAGCTCTCCTCCTTTTTACGACTTCCCTGCTAATCTCTTTGCTGTTGTTTGCACGTTACTAGCCTTGGTAGCTACATTAGCTTAACAGTTAGCAATGGCTTGTCCTTCTGCTCTTTCTTGCTCGGTGTGCCAAATGTTTAGCTATGCCTCTGCCTCCTTTAGCGACAGTGGTAATTGTAACAAGTGTAGCTTATTTGCTGCATTGGAGGCGAGGCTTAGTGAATTAGAAACGCAGCTCCGCACCATGGAAAATCATTCAGTAGCTGCGGTAGTTAGCCAGTCCCCTGTAGCCGGTATGGAGCCACATAGCATAGCCTCCGCTAGCGGTCCTACAGTAACACCCGTTCAGCCGGGAGGCTGGGTAACTGTTCGTGAGAAGCGCAGCTCCAAGCCGAAGCCCACGGCTCACCACCAGCCTGTTCACGTTTCCAACCGCTTTTCCCCACTCAGTGACACACCCGCTGAGGATAAAACTCTGGTTATTGGCAGCTCTATTCTGAGGAACGTTAAGTTAGCAACACCAGCGGCCATAGTCAAATGTATCCCTGGGGCCAGAGCGGGCGACATTGAGTCAAATTTAAAACTGCTGGCTAAAGCTAAATGTAGATTCAGTAAGATTGTTATTCACGTCGGCGGCAATGACACCCAATTACGCCAATCGGAGGTCACTAAAATTAATATTGCCTCGGTGTGTGAATATGCAAAAACGATGTTGGACTCTGTAGTTTTCTCTGGTCCCCTCCCAAATCTGACCACTGATGGCATGTTTAGCAGCATGTCATCATTTAATCGCTTGCTGTCCAGGTGGTGTCCAGCAAACAATGTGGGTTTTGTTAATAATTGGCAAACTTTCTGGGGAAAACCTGGTCTTATTAGGAGAGACGGCATTCATCCCACTTTGGATGGAGCTGCTCTCATTTCTAGGAACCTGGCAAATTTTATTAGTAATTCAAATCCCTGACAACCCAGAGTTGAGATCAGGACTCAGAGTTGCAGTCCTATACGCTTCTCTGAGCTTCTAGTGCAATTACCCACCCATAGTTTTCATAGTTTTATACAAACGGTGTCTGTCCCCCGACTACGTAAATTATTTAAATCTAAAATTAAACATAGAGGAGTTATGCATAACAACTTCATAAAAATTAAAACCTCTTCTGTGACAGAAAGACAAAACAGGAGAATTAAATGCGGACTGTTAAATATCAGGTCTCTATCATCTAAAGCAGTGTTAGTAAACAAATTAATATCAGATAATCATATTGATTTACTCAGTCTCACTGAAACCTGGCTGTGTCAAGATGAATATGTTAGTCTAAATGAATCCACTCCTCCCAGTCATAATAATACCCACATTCCTCGAGGCAGTGGCCGAGCAGGGGGAGTTGCAGCCATTTTTAACTCTAGTCTGTTAATCAGCCCTAAACCTAAACTAGATTATAATTCATTTGAAAGCCTTGTTCTTAGTCTTTTACATCCAACCTGGAAAAATTCTCAGAGTTTTTATCCAGTTTAGTTCTTAAATCAGATTATTATTGTAGGTGATTTTAACATTCAGTCAGGGTGTACATGAACCCACTCACTGTTTTAACCATACCCTTGATCTAGTTCTGACGTATGTAATTGAAATTGATAACCTAACACTCTTTCCACATAATCCCTCGCTATTATTTGATTACTTTTGATTTCTTTTTACCTGATTACACACCGCTCAGCAACAGTTACTATTCTAGATGTTTATCAGATAGTGCTGTCACAAAATTTAAGGAAATGATCATCTTGTCGATAGCGCCGTAGGCTCGCTGCGAACAACACTTGACTCTGTAGCTCCTCTTAAAAAGAAGTTAGCAAAGCAAATGCGGCGAGGAGGAGGAGGAGGAAGGATAGTAAAGCTAAGGTTGTCAACAACGCCACCCTGGGAATTTCACCCAGAGAATTATTTTTGCAATACAAGGCACACAGGTACGTTTACTCAAGAGGCGTGAGACGTGGGTTCCTTTTTCTCTCTTGTGGTGTTGCTGATTTCATCTTGTTTTATTGTGTGCCTTAATTCTGTTTCTGTATGCAGATTGGAAAGCTCGGAGACAAAGCAGCAGTGGCCCCTGGTGGATCTTCTTGAGCACTCTTGGGTGAGGTGTCTACTACAGGATTGGCTTTTGTGGTGCCGTTGCACCATAGAAACTACGTGTAGTATAGTGAGTTTGTGTTAATTATGGAGGAAGAAATACAGGAACTTAGAGAGTTGATCGCACAGTTAAAAGCTGATAATGAGCGGTTACAACAAGGACAGGCTGGCTCTAGTACTCGGAGAGGGTAAAGCAGCATGCACCTGCTCACATGCCAAATGCCGAGGCCCTTTTGAGAGACCAGTTTGTCCAGCACGTCTTGAATAGCTCCTTGCGCCGTGAGTTGAAGCAGTTGGTGCGTCGGCAGCCGGACTGCACTTTGCTGGAGGTTAGATCAGAGGCGATCCGGTGGGAGCATGAAGGCTTGCCTGGTGGTGTGAGAAGTCGCAGTCAATCAGTCCCCTCAGTGTATGGTGTCCAGTACGGTGTTCTAGGTGGCCCTCAGGCTGCTGTCCCGTTCTCGTCAGTGTCTGAGATGAGTGAGATGAGGGAGATGTTGAAACATCAGCAAGAGCAGCTTAATCAGCTCATGGGTAGCATTGCTCAGCTGCAGAACTCCCATCAGTACAGTCGTCCACCTCGTACTGGCCCCATAATATGTAGGCGTTGTAATCAGCTGGGACATTTTGCGCGGGAGTGTGATGGGGTGCGTGCTCCTCCTCGTCCACAGTTCCCCTCACGACCCCCTTCCAATCCGGGTCAGCAGTCTCGCTCCCCGTCGGTGTCGGAAAACTAGTGCCCACCAAACTGCAGAGCCACAGTTTGGGTGGGGCTGCTTCTGGCTCACAGTCTATTCCACGTAATTTTGATGCTTTCGTCTTGTCTTTCGTCTTTTCGTCTTGTCCCCATTTGGATGTGGACATGGGTGGAGTGAAGGTTCCTTGTCTGGTAGACACCGGCTCCATGGTGTCTACAGTTTCTGAGAGCTTTTTCCGCCAGCATCTTGAGCCTTGGGGCCCGGAGCGTCTCCGTTCCTGTCACTGGTTGGAACTTAGAGCTGCCAACGGTCTGACAATTCCTTACATTGGGTACTTGGAGCTCGATGTGCAACTTTGTGGCAAACTGATGCCCCACTGTGGTGTGTTGGTAGTGAGGGATCCCCCTGGTGGTGTGCCTGCTCAAGTGCCTGGTGTGTTGGGGATGAACGTGATTCACAGGTGTTACCAAGAGCTTTTTGGTCAGCATGGCGTAGCCTTGTTTTCCCAGGTTTGTGTCTCGGAAGCTCCCAAGCAGGTCGTGCAGGCATTGCAACAGTGCACCGTGCTGACACGCAGGCCCCTCAGGACAGTCCTGGGAAGGTGAAGGTCAGGGGTAAGAGAGCTTGGCGAATTCCCGGTGGCGTCATGAAAATCGTGGCTGCCACATGTTCTGAGCAGTACTCAGGCTCTACAGTACTGTTTGAGCCCTTGGATGCTGGGTTGCCAGCTGGGTTGCTTGCTTCCCCTGCCTTGGTCCGCGTAATCAGGGGCACGGCCTACATACCTGTCATTAATGTTGGTTCCACTGACGTTGTGTTGCATCCTCGCACTGCTGTTGGCACACTGGACTTTGTAAATGTCGTCAGTCTTCCTTCAGGGATCACTGAGGTGCCTTCAAGTGTGGCCACCGTGTCCTCCCAGACAGCTTCTTCTAGTGTGCAGCAGCAGGTAGAGAACATTGATTTGTCCACGTTATCTGTTGAGGAACAGGGTCAGGTGAGATCATTGCTTAGGCAGTATCCTCCTGTCTTTTCAGCCCATGATGGTGCTCTGGGTTGTACACACCTCATCTCCCATGACATTCCTTTGGTGGACGATACTCCAGTGAGGCAACGCTATAGGTGCATCCCACCCTCAGAATATGAGGTTGTGAAGGAACACATCAGCCAGCTGCTTCCATCACAGGTCATTCGGGAGAGTAGCAGCCCCTATGCGTCTCCTATTGTGTTGGTACGGAAGAAAGATGGCAGCATATGCTTGTGTGTTGACTATAGACAGCTCAACAGTAAGACTCGAAAAGATGCTTTTCCTCTGCCACGCATAGAGGAGTCTCTGGATACGTTGTCTGGTGCTTGCTGGTTCTCAACCCTGGACTTGGCCAGTGGTTACAACCAGGTGCCAGTCACTGAGGCAGACCGTTCAAAGACTGCATTTTGTACACCATTCGGCTTGTTTGAGTGGAACAGAATGCCTTTTGGGCTCTGCAATGCACCTGGCACCTTCCAGAGGCTAATGCAGCGCATCTTCGGGGACCAACAGTGCCAGTCCTTACTGTTGTACCTTGATGACATTGTCGTGTTTTCCTCCACTGTGGAACAGCATCTGGAGAGGTTGAAGGTGGTGCTAGGGCGGCTTCAACAGGAGGGTCTTAAAGGGCCAGTGTGTAAAATGGGTTGAAAACCGTTGGAAACAGTGACATCAGTGGTCAAATTCTAGATTGCAGGGCTCACTCGCTCACCCCTCCCGTCGGGTAAATGACGGTGGCCTCGTAGGGACAAAAAGCCTTGCGCATGAGTTTTTCAGGAGTAGGTCTATCTAGTGACGAGGTGAATGTTTATTTAGAAATCAAAACCATGTTACGATATTGTAATGAATCCCTCACGAGCAGGAGACCAGAGGAACGTTCGGGAAAAAGGCCCGTTTATTTGAGCACTCCAGAAACTCCGGTAACACTCCACTCCGTCCCAAACTCTGACTCTTCTGGCGTAACAGACACACTTCATAACTTTACACACATACTCGTTTACCATGCTAAGTGGGGACCCCCCTCCCCTCTCTGCTCCGCCAATCTCCAGCCCGCACACTGACTGACAGGGTAGCCGGTAAACAGTGCTCAGCTGTTTATTTACCCTAGCAATATCTCCGGACTATAGTAGCTGCAATGGACGACTTTGAACGCGATTTTGAAGAGTTTCTTGTAGCGGACACAGACCCAGAGCCATACCTGTTTGAGCCGGTGCACACAGATGAAGAACTCTATGTGTTTAATGCTGAGCGGGTGAGAAGAGAGGCTGAATGCACAGAATGGGATTCGGTGCTACTGCTGCCATTGTTGGGGAGATATCACCAGGAGGAAAAGCGCCGCAGAGAGTGCATCATAAGGAGTGAAGTTGCGTCTTCTTTTCCTCGCAGATGACGGTTCGGGTTCATTCTCTCCTGTTGCGTGGTAAGTGTGGTCCATTCGCAAACTTTATAACTAAAAAAACTTTTCACTACTCTCTATCAACGAATTACTAACACTCTGCTGTTTCCTCCTCCTTCTTCCTTCCTTCCACTGTCTTCGTTGGTTCATTTATACACGTGAAACGCGTTCGCTGGCTGGCTGGATTGTCCACTCGGTCTGCTGTACATACATGGCGGCGCAAGATGGCGATCTCTCTAAAGCAAGGCCCTTGCTATATATATATATAAAAGCATAATTATAAGGCTATGAAAACCAAATGAATTTTATTTTATAGCGATCATACACTTGTATAAACATATTAATGGGTAGAATATTCAGATTCAGATTCAGATTGACAATAAACCATGCCAAATATTACACACTGGCCCTTTAAAGCCAAACTCTGCAAGTGTTCGTTCTTCCAGAAACAGGTACACTATTTGGGCCATGTGATTTCTGGAAACGGTGTCTCCACCGATCTGAGTAAGGTCGAAGCGGTTGCCAACTGGCCTATTCCCACC
This sequence comes from Epinephelus lanceolatus, assembly GCF_041903045.1. NCBI lineage: Eukaryota > Metazoa > Chordata > Actinopteri > Perciformes > Serranidae > Epinephelus > Epinephelus lanceolatus. Next base: position 2,851,355 of record NC_135751.1, read on the forward strand.
ACTGCCCCTGAGCTGTGTTCTTTCCTTGGTTTCGCCAGTTATTACCGGCGGTTTTTGGAGGGATTTGCTAAACTAGCAGCCCCTCTGCATAAAGCTGTAGCTGCGTGTGGTAACGGCAAGTCTGGTAGAAAGACCGACCAGCAGCTTCTCAGGTGTTGGACTGATGAGTGCCAGCAGAGCTTTGCAGCACTGAAGGCTAAGCTCACCACCACACCAGTGTTAGCCTACGCAGACTTTGCCCTCCCGTTCATTCTGGAGGTGGATGCAAGCCATGGTGGCTTGGGAGCAGTCCTTTCTCAGGTGCAGGCAGGCAAGGTGAGGCCACTAGCCTATGCTAGCCGGGGTTTGAGACCCACAGAGAGGAACATGGTGAATTACAGCTCCATGAAACTTGAGTTCTTGGCCCTTAAGTGGGCCATGACGGAGAAATTTAGGGAGTACCTGCTGGGCAATAAGTGTGTTGTGTACACTGATAACAATCCCCTCAGTCATTTGTCCTCTGCTAAATTGGCCGCCACTGAGCAGAGATGGGCAGCCCAGCTAGCCTCTTTCGATTTCGAGATCAAGTATCGGTCAGGGCAGAGTAACACCAATGCAGACGCTCTTTCTCGTCAACATCCCCCGGGTCCCCAGGACGTAGAGGCTATGCTCCCAGGTACCGCCATGCCCAAGCCGTTGCAGCAAGCTTTGGGGTTGGGGAAGGCTGAGGTCATGCAAGCTTCCATTTCAGTCATGCCTCAGTACACCACCACTGAACTTCGTGCCTCTCAACAGGCTGATCCTGTTATACAGGAATTGTTTGGGTTGTGGAAGCAGAAGCGTCGTCCCAGCCGTGAGGTGCGGGCACAGCTGTCCCAATCCACGCTTGTTTTGCTTCAGCAGTAGGACCGCCTGGTTGAGAAAGATGGCATCTTGTATCGCAAAGTGTTGCACCCAGATGGCGCTGAGGCCGTGTTCCAGCTGTTGTTGCCTAGTGTGTTGACTAACGAGGTCTTGACTCAAGTCCACCAGGAGCACGGGCACCAGGGAGTGGAGCGGACACTGGCACTCCTACAGTCCCGATGCTACTGGCCTGGTATGTCCTCTCATGTGGCCCAATGGTGTCAGGCATGTGAGAGGTGTCAAGTGGCCAAGGATGTCCACCCAAGGGCTCGTGGCTTTATGGGACATCTGTTGGCTTCACGCCCCAATGAAATCCTTGCCATTGACTACACCACTCTAGAGCCTGCCCAGAATGGCATAGAAAACGTCTTGGTCCTGACAGATGTTTTTAGCAAATACACAGTTCCTGTCCCCACCCGGGATCAGCGTGCTGCCACGGTGGCGAAGGTCTTGGTGTCGAAGTGGTTCTACAAGTTTGGCGTTCCTGCTCATTTGCATTCCGACCAGAGCCGTAACTTCGAAAGCTCTCTCATTCAGCAGTTGTGCAATTTGTGTGGCATTGTAAAATCACGCACTACCCCATACCACCCAGAAGGAAATGGTTAGTGTGAGCGGTTTAACCGGACGCTCCACAACATGCTTCGTACACTGCCAGTGTCCCGAAAAAGGGATTGGCATGTGTGTCTGCCCCATGTGCTATTTTGCTATAATACAACTCCCCATCAGTCCACAGGAGAGACTCCCTTCTTCTTAATGTTCGGTCAGGAACCCAGACTGCCAATAGACTTTCTGTTGGGTAGAGTTGAGAGTCCTGTTGATGGGTCCATTCATGAGTGGGTTCAAGAACTTCAAGCTCGACTGCAGGTAGCATTTGAAGGTGCTAGGGAACGCTTGCAACAGGCTGCTGATTGCTGAAGGAGAGCCCATGACCAGCATGTTAGAGATGTGCCACTAAGTGAAGGGCAGTTGGTGTTCTTGCGAGACTTCACTGCAAGGGGACCCCATAAGACCTGAGATAGGTGGAGCTCTGTGAGGTATCAAGTGTTGAGGGCACCCAAGGAAGGTGGCTCGGTGTACACTATTGTGCCAGTGGATGACAACACCAAGGTCAGACAGGTCCACCGCACCATGCTAAAGGCTGTCCTTGGAGTGGACTCGCCTGGTCAGACCTCTTCCCACAACGCGCCACCCGTAGAAGGGCCCCCTTCTGAAGAGGAGTGCTCATTTGAGTATGACTTGCTTGTGCTTGGCCAGCAGCCTTCTGTGGCCACTTCTGCCTTGCCTCCTGCCTTTAGTAGTTCCACCTTTGGGAGCGTTAACATCTTGAGCTCCTCATTCAGTCCCTTGTCCTGGTTCCAGCCAGGTGGCTCCACGTCGGACCACACGGCAAACTGCTGGCCAGCACCCAAATGTCCACCGTCTTCCACGGTCAGCTGGAGAGGTCCTGGCTGCCAACCCTCCCGCTTCCGTGCCCAATGCAGTCTCTGCTTTGTTTAGACCTTGGAGGTAGCTTACTGTGTTAGCATTTATTTGTCGATCGTCGGGACGACAATCCAAGGAGGAGGGGGCAGGATGTAGCAGCATAGAGATGTTTATCCTTTGTGATTTGCCACTGTTTATAATGAACGCCGCTGGTGGCCGCTGATGAGGTGGGCCAGTATAAAAGTGGCAGTCCACCCACCAGTTCTTCCTTTGCGCCTCCGTCACCTCTGTGTCACTTCCGGGTCAGCGGCCATTTGATCCGACAGGTATGACTGCATGCTGCTTCACCTCGCTGGTTGTTTGTGTCTCTCAATGTGCTTAAGGCATTGGTGTTGTGTTGTAGGGCGACTGCCTGTGTGCTGCTCCGGCCCCCTGTATGCGCTGCTGCGTGTGTCTGTGGTAGGTGTCCTCTCTCTCTGCGGTATGGTTGATGCTGTCCGGTGGCTAATGCTAGTGTGGTCACAGGTAAATGCTGGTGGCAAAATAGACCCTTGGTGACTGTTTCAATGTCCAGTGCGGGCAGTTGCTCGGCTGCACGCCGGGGCACGGTTCTCTATTTATATGGAATGCATGTGTGAAAGCGTGGGTTTACACCATTATTTTTGCTTATTTGTATAGGTTTATGTGTATGTTTTGTTTGGGTTGAACTTGATTCGGTCTATTTGTGTAACTCATTTGCTAATTACTTGAATTAATTTGAAAGGTCCTTGATGCAGTTAGGAAATTGTTTTGTTTTTCTGTTCTTTAGCCTTATTTTCTTTTTTTGTTTGGGCTATATTTGTTGAATCCGAATTGGGTAGTTATTGGTTGATATATTTTGTTAAGTTTAAGTTTGTGCCCTGCCCCTTTAATTATAATTTTGTTAGATTTTGCTTTGTGTTTTTGTTGCAACCCCACTAATTTGTTTTATCTTTCCCTCTTTTCAGTGGCTGGAGGCCGGTGGTGGCGGTGTTGGTGATCTGGTGTTGGCACCCTTCTGTCTTGTCTGCTGTGTTCCTGGGAGTGGGTTACTTCACTGAGTGTGTGTCTGCCACGTGTGTCCGGTGAGATAAGTTGATTTGTTTTTTTGGTGGATCCTTTCCCTGCACTAGGCCCCGTCCATCAACTAGGCCTCAGCCCTGATCAGTTTCCTTTTCCCCTCCCTGCGTGACATTTTTAATTACGGTTTTTACCTAATTTGTTTAATAAAGTGTATTTTTATCAATTGGAACCACATCTCACGCCTCTTGAGTAAACGTACCTGTGTGTCTTGTATTGCAAAAATAATTCTCTGGGTGAAATTCCCAGGGTGGGGTTGTTGACAACCTTAGCTTTACTATCCTTCCTCCTCCTCCTTGCCACACAAAGAAAGTTCGCTCCTTGGTATAACTCTCAAACCCGTAAGTTAAAACAAATATCACGAAAATTTGAAAGGAATTGGCGATTAACCAAACTGGAAGAATCTTGTTTAATCTGGGCAGACAGTCTCAAAGCAGTAATGATGTTATGAGCTTTTTTAATGACAAAATTCTAACTATTAGGCAAAATTCATGACCTCCTGTCCTCAGATAGTACCTATCTAACCTCAAACACAGCTGTAAGACCTAATATATATTTAGATTGCTTCTCCCCAATTTCTCTTCAAGAATTGACCGCAGTGATTTCTTCATCTAAATCATCAACATGTCTCTTAGACCCCATCCCAACTAGGCTACTTAAGGAGGTCTTACCTTTAGTTAACACTCATATATTAGATACAATCAATATATCCTTATTAACAGGCTATGTACCACAGTCTTTTAAGCTAGCTGTAACAGGTGTTAGCCAACTATAGACCAATATCTAATCTTCCCTTTCTTTCAGAGATCCTTGAGAAAGTAGTCACAGACCAGCTGTGTGATTTTCTCCATGATAATAATTTATTTGAGGAATTTCAGTCAGGATTTAGAGTGCATCATAGCACTGAGACAGCACTAGTTAAAATTACAAATGACCTTCTGATTGCTTCAGACAAAGGACTCGTCTCTGTACTTGTTTTATTCGATCTTAGTGCGGCGTTTGACACAATTGACCATCAAATTCTGCTACAGAGACTGGAACACTTAATTGGCCTAAAAGGTTCTGCGCTAAGCTAGTTTAAATCTTATTTATCCAGTCATTTTCAGTTTGTTCACGTTCATAATGAATCATCCTTACATACTAAAGTTTGTTTTGGAGTTCCACAAGGTTCTGTGCTCGGACCAATCCTATTTACTCTATATATGCTTCCTTTAGGTAACATCATTAGAAATCACTCTGTAAATTTCCATTGTTATGCAGATGATACACAGTTGTATTTATCTATGAAGCCAGAAGAAAGTAATCAATTAACTAAACTTCACAATTGCCTTAAAGACATAAAAACCTGGATGAGCACCAATTTCCTGATGTTAAATTCAGACAAAACTGAAGTTATTGTTCTTGGCCCCAAACAACTCAGAGACTCTTTATCTGATGACATAGTTTCTCTAAATGGCATTGCTCTGGCCTCTAGCACTACCGTAAGAAACCTCGGAGTAACATTTGATCAAGATTTGTCTTTTAATTCTCATTTAAAACAAACCTCATGGACTGCATTTTTTCATCTGCGTAATATTGCGAAAATTAGGCCTATCCTGACCCGAAAAGATGAAGGAAAATTGGTCCACGCTTTTGCTACCTGAAGGCTGGATTACTGTAACTCTCTATTATCAGGTATCTCTAGTAAGTCCTTAAAAACTCTCTAGCTAATTCAGAATGCAGCAGCACGTGTACTAACAGGAACTAAGAAACAAGATCATATTTCACCTGTTTTGGTTTCTCTGCACTGGCTCCCTGTAAAATCCAGAATTGAATTTAAAATCCTACTGTTAACTTATAAAGCTCTAAATGGTCAAGCTCCGTCATATCTTAGAGAGCTCATAGTGCCATATTATCCCACCAGAACACTGCACTCGGAGAATGCAGGGTTACTCGTGGTCCCTAAAGTCTCCAAAAGTAGATCAGGAGCCAGAGCCTTCAGCTATCAGGCTCCTCTCCTGTGGAATCATCTTCCTGTTACGGTCCAGGAGGCAGACACCGTCTCCACATTTAAGACTAGACTTAAGACTTTCCCCTTTGATAAAGCTTATAGTTAGGGCTGGCTCAGGCTTGCCTTGTACCAGCCCCTAGTTAGGTTGACTTAGCCCTAGTCTGCCGGAGGACCCCCTATAATACACCTGGCACCTTCTCTCCTTCTCTCTCTCTCTCGTGTCCTATTACTGCATCTCGGCCATTTTGGATGTCACTAACTCGGCTTCTTCTCCAGAGCCTTTGTGCTCCACTGTCTCACAGGCTAACTCGTATTGCAGCGGTGCCTGGATAGTGTGACGTGTGTGGTTATGCTGCTGCCGTGGTCCTGCCAGATGCCTCCTGCTGCTGCTGTTATCATTAGTCATACTACTACTGTTACTATACACATATGATTATTGTCACATATGTATACTATCAGATATTAATATATACTTTCAACATATTGTACCACAACTAACTATAATTATAATTGTAGTGACTTCTATCAATAAACAGGCCGCTGAGAGGCTTAAGTGGGCTCGCATCTGTGACTCGTTCCTTCCAGGAGGACCACATCTCTCCGCCCTGACATAGTTGTGTGGTCCACGAAGGCAAAATCTCTGCACCTCATCGAGCTCACAGTACCGCTGGACGAGGGGATTGAGGCTGCCTTCGAGTGCAAGAAGGCCAAGTATGAAGAGCTGGCTGCTGAGTGCCAGGAGGCTAGCTGGAAGACCACCATCTGGTGGTCAGGGGTCAGGGGAAAAGGGCCTTGGTTATTCTCTTGGCCTGGTGTTTCTTCTTCCCCCACCTTCCGTGACAAAGCTGATGTGGTCCTCTGCTGGTGGTGATTCTTTGCTGCCCTGTTGACGCCCCTCCAGCACCTCTGCTAGCTTTCTCAGGATCTGGTCATGACGCCATCTGTAGTGCCCCTGAGAGAGCGTGGTCTTACAGCCTGACAGGATGTGCTGGAGGGTTGCCTTGGGAGCATTGCAAAGTGAGCAGAATTCCTCATTTCCGAACCACTGGTGAAGGTTCCAAGGACAGGGAAGCGTGTCGTAGGTAGAGCGGATGAGGAAGCTGAGCCTTGCCTGTGGAATCCTCCACAGGTCTGACCAGCTGATGTTCTGGTTGACAACTCCCTCACAGGTTGTCCAGCTTCGACACAGCTTTGATCTTATAGCGCCCTTCCTCCATCCTCATCACCTCTGCCACCACCATCTCCTTCCTCTCTTTACGGTTGGCCTTAGACCAGAACTGTGGCGCCTCTCCCCATCCTAGCCCTGCTCTCCCTGCCTGGACTCTGCCAATGATCTCATGGTGTTGCAGCCTACTGACAGCACGGTTGACCTAAGTTTGAGCGTTCCACTTCCGGTCCCAAATCAACATAGAGTGCTCTACACACCCTGGAAAGCCTTCTGGCAGTTGGTGTCGATGTAGCCATTCTCTAGCAGGTGGGTGGTCATCCTTCTAGCCAGTACTGAGAAGAAGATATATCCTTCTACATTCAGTAGGGCGATGTTTCTCAATTGGCCGATGTCTATGGGGTTTGTTTCCTTTGGGATGAAGACTGCCACTGCTCTTTGCCACTCTGATAGGCTGTGTTTTTTCCAGGCAGTTAGGCAGCTAGGTACCATAGCAGCTCTAGTACCTTGGGAAAGTTCTTATAGAGCTTGTAGGGGACTCTATTGGGGCCCGGTGCTGATGAGGACCTTGCCTTCTTCACGACTTGCCTGACTTCACTGAGCTTGGGGTGCATGATGTTGAACTCAGCTGTTGGTGGTGCAGGCCGAGGCACGTACCCTGGTGTTCCTAAAGGGACATTCCTTAACGGATCAGTGTACTGCCTCTTGACATGCTGCTGTTGCTCCCTGGTGGTTTCGAGCTTCCCACTCTTCTTCTCCTCCAGCAATGGGCCTCAGGATCTCGTCACGGTATCTCTGTGCATTCAAAATGCCATCAATAAAATGCACCTGTGTTCATTGTCCATAACATACGCTTGCCCATACCATAACCCCACCGCCACCATGGGCCACTCAATCCACAACGTTGACATCAGCAAACCGCTCACCCACATGACGCCACACATGCTGTCTGCCATCTGCCCTGAACAGTGAAAACCGGGATTCATCCGTGAAGAGAACACCTCTCCAACGTGCCGGACGCCATCGAATGTGAGCATTTGCCCACTCAAGTCAGTTACGACAACGAACTGCAGTCAGGTCGAGACCCCAGTGAGGACGACGAGCATGCAGATGAGCTTCCCTGAGACGGTTTCTGATAGTTTGTGCAGAAATTCTTTGGTTATGCAAACCAATTGTTGCAGCAGCTGTCCGGGTGGCTGGTCTCAGACGATCTTGGAGGTGAACATGCTGGATGTGGAGGTCCTGGGCTGGTGTGGTTACACGTGGTCTGCGGTTGTGAGGCCGGTTGGATGTACTGCCAAATTGTCTGAAACGCCTTTGGAGACGGCTTATGGTAGAGAAATGAACATTCAATTCAGGGGCAACAGCTCTGGTGGACATTCCTGCAGTCAGCATGCCAATTGCACGCTCCCTCAAAACTTGCGACATTTGTGGCATTGTGCTGTGTGATAAAACTGAACATTTTAGAGTGGCCTTTTATTGTGGCCAGCCTAAGGCACACCTGTGCAATAATCATGCTGTCTAATCAGCATCTTGATATGCCACACCTGTGAGGTGGGATGGATTGTCTCGGCAAAGGAGAAGTGCTCACTAACACAGATTTAGACAGATTTGTGAACAATATTTGTGAGAGATGGTCTTTTGTGTATATAGAAAATGTTGTAGATCTTTGAGTTCAGCTCATGAAAAATGGGAGCAAAAACAAATGTGTTGCGTTTATATTTTTGTTCAGTGTATATACATATATATATATATATATATATATATATATATATATGTATATATATATATATATATATATATATATGTATATGTGTGTATATATATATATATATATATATATATATGTATATATGTATATGTATATATGTACTCCTGCACTCCATTGATGATGGATTTTGGTGCTCACCATGAACACACTTCCCTCAGGCTGAACATACTCAGAATTGATGCAGCTGTGCGGAACTTTACGTTTTCGTTGATTATAGTGCCCCCTTTGGTCGAAGCAGTATGACACCCACAGCCTGGTGTCGTAAAATTCCAACTGCAGCCGGCATTCGGCTTAATTCGTAAAATCTTGACTGCATTTGGAAATTACCGCATGCATTTGTTTTGGAGAGCGAGAGGAAAATCATAAATGTTCTGGTGTAGCTCTGAATTTCTTATAAACTGAGGACAACTGCTTGCTGTATATTTGTGTTCATGGTCACAGTCACAGATAATTTTGTGGCGTTTGTTGTAATGTTACTAGACAAAAGCGGTTCACATCAGCTAACGTTACATTTAGCTTGCTTATAACTTCCATGTCGTCATATATTGAAGTGAAACAACGTCTAACAAGTTGCGGTATAGTCTCTAAATAAAAACAAAAATTACATACCTGTCAATTAGTAAAAGGGCCAACTCGGGATCAGTTTTAAAACCTTTCAAATCTCTCAGCTCTCCCCACTTGGTGAATGCCCGACCGAGGTTTACCTGCGTTTGGGCTCGAGCCCTATCACTGTCCCATTTAGCCTTCTTTTGTTCTTTTTCTTTTAGATGGTGTTCCTTCTATATCCGCCGTGACAATGAAAGTACAACCAAGTCCTTATAGATACATCTGGTAAAACTGTTATGTGTTCAGCAATGCCCGTTGCGTACCGCTTACTCGAAGAACACTCTCTGTAAACACGGCTCCTTCTTCTTCTCTCAATTTATTGGCGGATCACAAACAACTTCCAGGTGCATACCACCACCTACTGTACAAGAGTGTGCAATGTGTCCGAAATCATTCACTACTCCCTACTACATGTCATTTAGCCTGTTTCTTAAATCCTCCTCGTAAACACGGCTCCTTCTTCTTCTGTGGTTTAATGGCTGCGGGCCGCTGCGGGCATGCAGACTTACTTCCGCCTCCGGGTGCCGTATTCTGGTTTGCTGACTTCCACTGTGTCCGACCCAACCGAGGCTACGCTAAATAGCCATATAGAGAAAGGCTTTTTTGTCAGTACTGGGTTCAAATAAATATGCAGATCTTCAAGGGGGGGTGATACGAACTAGGGACAGTTTTATAAATGGTAAAAAGTTCCACACAGCTGCTTTAAGTTAATTCTGATCAGCTGTTATGAAATCAAAAACTCAGAGGGTGTTTCTCAAAGTCAAGGAAGGATCCTCAAACGGCCAAATTTGAAGGACACTATGTCATAGTCCCCCGCTGAAGGACTGTTCCAATGTCAAGGTTCCTTCCGAGTTTCATGAAGGACTGAGAGTTCATCCAAATATCCCTCCTCGACTCCTCCGTCCTCTATCCTTGATCACTTGACCCGGAAATTAATTGACACTCGCCATCTTGTAGGACGTCTCCATATGTTTAATGCACTCCGAGGAATCGAGGAGTCGAGGAAAGAGGAGGCTTTCAGAGGAGAGGGAAGCGAGGATACACGAGTGCAGCCTTCGTGGAAGTCTTTTACCGAGTGACCGCACCCCCCCCCCCCCCCCCACCCCCAGTTGGATATCAGTTATTAATTGGACAGCTAATCAGACTGATCTGATACATCATGATATCACTGGAGTTTCACACAGAGTGAAGACAGATAAGAGAACTCAAATGTGTCACTGAGAAGTTTTATATTTTATCTGTTTTCTGATTCACCATCAAGTTAAAAATCTGAACAAGAAAAGGAAACAAACGTCTTTTTTCATTTATTAGAAAGTTTTTCTGTTTCTGTTATTTCCGTCACCAACTTTAATTATGGATACAATCAAAGAGTCTGTCTGTCAGCAAGAAACACTTTTACATCAGTGATCACCTTTTTCATTCAGTCACATCTGAGGCTGATCATTTCCTGAGCGTCGGGTTGATGAGTTACAGGATTTTAATTTTCCCTGAAACATTTGGCCCAATAAATTATTTCCATTGTTCAAAAACACCATAATCATATTCTGGGTTATTAAAAAATGAACTCACAATCAGAATATCAATAAATTAAGATGTAAACAATGAATAAATCATATAAAGACATTGTGTGACTCTGAGCAGGACACAGTACAGATACAGAAAGCAGGTTGTTGTTCATGTGCAGGTGATTGTTAGAGAGAAAACACTGCTGCTCTGTTACTGTTAACTGTATCATCATATATATGTATATAACATTATATAACTGTATCTGTATCTTTATCATTATATATATGTATATATAACATTATGTGATAACTGTATCTGTATCTTTATCAGTAACATTGTGTGTGCAGCAACAAACTCCATTAAAAACTTTCTATAGCTGTTAATAAAGCCTCCTGACAGCTGATCCAGCTGTGATCAGCTGCCGTCGTCATCAGAAACGGACGTCGATTCACGTGACATTTCAGAGGAAAAGACGTTTCATTTCTCTAAAGTCATATTTCCTCTTTTCTTCTCTCCTCGCGACTCATCCTTGCATCTCTCCCCCGTGTCCTACGAGGGCGGAGCTAAGACGCGAGGATGTGAGATTCGGGCTGAACTCTGGGTGTTTCTCAAAGTCAAGCCTCCTGCAGATACCCTGGAAATCCAGCGGAGTTCCTGCGAGAGCACAATTTGAATTTGCTCAGAGAGTCACTGGCAATCAGTAATGATGCTCAATACCCATGCCCTTGGAGCCGAGCTGCACCAGTCACATCAGTGTATCTGATATAGGCGGGCCAGAGGCGAGCTAAACAGATGACGACAGCGCTGTGACGACGAAGTCCGGAATCAGTCAGTAAACATTGCAAGATGGCTACGGATGAACACCGGTTGTTTGAAACGGCTTTGGCCGCTACAATGAATGAGTTAGATGAGTTTTTCTCTTAAAGAGAAACAGAAGATGGCGCTCGAATCTTTCTTTTGCAAGAAGGACTCCCTCTCCCATGCTCCTCCAAAGTGAGGTGCGTGGGGCAGGTTGTATCTGAAGGAGATGCTTTGTCCTGCCAGCTGTTCTTTCAGGGAAGGTTCAAGCTGAGCAAAGGCTGCTTTGAGCACTTTGTCTCCTCCCCGGAAATTGGAACCCTGATCACGGAGAAGCTCAAATGGTTTCCCTCGCCTAGCCACAAACGTCTGGAGGGCAAGGAGGAAAGAGTCAGTATCCATGTGACAAAGGAGGTCCAAGTGGACACATCTTGTGGTCAGGCACTTAAATATGATGCCCCACCTTTTCTTCTGTCTTCTGCCTATTTTCACTATGTAAGGGGCCAAAACAGTCAACCCCCCTGTGCCAGAAAGGAAGCTGATGAAGCCATGCAGAGGGTAAATCAGCCATCTGGGGAACCACAGGTCTCTTGTGCCACTTACAACACTTCGCACATTGCCTCTGATGCTTCCAGATGGCTTGACGTCCCCGAATGATCCAGTATGACTTTATGACCTCAGCAAAGACTCTCTCTGGCCCAGGGTGAAGAAGGCGCTTGTCATAATCTTTAATCAGTAGGCGGGTGACAATGTGATCAGGTGACAGGAGGACTGGATGCAGAGCATCCTCTTCTAATTCCTCAGCTTTACGGAGCCTCCCACCAACTCTTATCAGTCCAAGCTGTTCATCTAAGGCTGGTGAGATTGAGTTCAGTCTGCTGTTAATTGGTATGGCTTTGCCAGCTTTGAGAGCTGTCACTTCCTCAGGGATCTCTCCAGTTGTGGTCTCTTCAGAAGAGCCAGCTCAGAGTCAATGTGTTCAGGCGCAGTCGTGGGCGCTGAGGCCGCCCCATGGAGGGCCCGATGAGTGGTCTGTAGAAGATCATAACCATGACTCGCTGGCATCCAAATCAGGGAGTGAGGCATCTGGGGTGGAGACCGTACCACAGAAGATGCCTTGTCGAAGCTCTGCAGCATCATCCACAACAGTGGTGGGGAAGACTGGCCAGTACTCAGGAGCAGACTGAAGGAATGGAGGACCATAACGCCAGTGACTGGGCTGTGAGAGCTGAGACAAACTCAGACCTCAGGTTATGTCGTCAGCTGAGTTATTCTTAGAGTCAATATACCTCCAGTTTTCAGCTCCCACCAGCTCTTGTATTTCTGCAACACATGTTACTACAAACACCTTGTATTGCTGGGACTCTGACTGGATCCACTTCAATACAGTGGTGGAATCTGACCACATGATTGAGCGTCTGATTGGTAGTGTGAGCTCTGTGTTCAGGACTTTAGCCAGTTGGGCTCCATTTAGTGCTGCACATATTCCAGGCGTGGAATTGACAACTGGCACTTGGGTGCAACACATGATCGAGTCATGACGAAGGAGACATGGGTCTGACCAGTTGAGTCCACTACTCGCAGATAGGTGACAGCTCCATATGCTTTCTCCGAAGCATCGCAAAACACATGTAGCTCCACTTACTCTGTGGTGATGTTGAATGGAGTGTAACACCGGGGAATGATTGCATTTTGCAGGTCAGGCAGTTCAGATTCCCATGCCTGCCATTTTGGTAGTAGGTCATTCTGAATGGGCTTGTCCCACTGACGCTCAGTCCGCCATAATGCTTGTACTAGCACTTTAGCCCTGGTGGTGTATGGGATTATGAATCCCAGGGGGTCGTACTGGCTTGCAAATACACAGTACACTGTTCTCATGGTAGCCTCGGCTGATGTGCCTTTGGATAGCATAAGTGGCGCAACAGGGACTGCATGTAGCTCTGAATGGCAATACACACCACTCATAAATGTCCGGCGGGTGGTCTCGTTCCATGTCTCACCACAGGAAGTACAAGTAAGGCTTATCCTTGGATAGAAGCCTAACTTGGTGAAACATTGACCGCACAGTGTCCTTTTCCAACAGATCCAGTGCTGCAGTGTTCTGCTTTGAGCGGGTAATCTCCTTCTCATTGCGGTGTGGGAGTGTGTCAGGCTGCCATAATCTCTCCACATTTTGCTGCAGGTCCTGAGCTGGTGAGAGAAAGGAGGTGTGCAGCCATTAAGTCTGATGGTAGGGCTGTTGAAGAATGGTTGCTGGCCCCTGGATGGCCCATCCTAGCTGAGTGCATACAGCAACAGGACTGCCAGGTGAGCCCATGCGTACAGGACATATGGCAGTGATCAAATGTGGATTGTCTGATCCTATGAGGATCATGGGTTTTGTCTTGTGGAAGGCTTTAACTGGGACACCCTTAAGTGCCCTCAGCTGAGCAGGACTGTTCCGCAAGGTTCAGCACTGCTGCAGTGGATGCCTTCTTGAGTTTGTGTCTGATACCTAGGCTTGACATGGCTGATATCTCCAATGCCACGGATGCTCCCTTTAAGTGCACAATGTCCTGCCTGACAGTTCTCAAAGTCAGAAACTCACACTCCCACTTGAGGCCAAGATGCTGGACCGCAGCAGGAAGTATGATAGTCCTTTCAGAGCCATTGTCAAGCAGGGCATGAGTATCCAGGGTCATCTTTGCATGTGTGAGCAGGTGTTGCTCTCCACATGTGGCACAAGGTTTCTTTTAAGTGCAACTGTCAGGTTTGTGGCCCCTTCCACACCTCCAACAGTGGTTCTGTTGTTTGATACAGTCGGCCTTCTGTGAGACATTCATTTTAGTGAAGTCTGAGCAGCCACTGAGATAATGCTCATGGTTCTTGCAATATGGACAGAAAGGCTTAAATCGCTCACGCTTCTTTGGTGGAGATGTCGCAGGGGCGTTTGCATCAGGAGGAGTTGACTTTGATGTAGCTGAGGAATTCTGCTCAGCATTCAGCAACACAGTAGTGTGCTTTCCCTTTGTCTGTTTTGAGGACTTAGGCTTGCGACGCAGGGTTTCTCCTTGTAGCCCTTCAGACACCTGGTGAGAGATCTGGAGGGTTTGTAATTTAATTTCCAGCCACACTGCTAGAGCCACCAAATGTATATGTTCTGGCAGACCCACTTGTAATGATGCCTCGCTTCAGACAGTGTTCCACAAAGGAGTCTCTGTAGCTCACTGGGAGTTTGCTAAGCAGGATGTCAACATGTGAACCGCATTGAAGCACATACCTGGCGTGGCCATCTGTTGACTATAGCATTCCCACTAGTGAATTTACTGCTGGATCCAGTCAGAGTCCCAGCTATACAAGGTGTTCGTAGGAACATGTGTTGCAGAAATACAAGAACTGGTGGGAGCTGAAAACTGGAGGTACGTTGACCCCAAGAATAACCCAGCTGACGACATAACCTGGGGTCTTCAAATGTTTGTGCATCACCCATTCGGACTGCAGGAGCTTGTTGGAGGGCTTATAACTCACTTTGGATGAGTGACTGAGGTTGGTCATACCTCTGTTCCAGGGCCTGTATCGCACTGCTGTAAGGTTGTGGGCTGTTAATGTACCTCTTAGCAATCTGATATGCTGCAGGAAGTTTCAAAAGGTCCAGGAGGACTTGAAACTTGGAATCCTCAGTCAGATGTTTTTGAGGGCCTAAAAGGGGATTTATGGTCATGCGTTGACCCTACGCATGTAGCCTACGCACGTTGCCTATGCCATTGTGAGCATTTTTACTTCTGCGGTGGTGTGTCTGTGTCACTCTGCAGTTACACCTCCAAAACACTAGTCGGCGACAGAGGTTTCTGTTAAGTGCTGTTAAGTTTAGTTGATTCAAAACACACATTAAACACACATTAAACATTTCATTTCATTTCATTTATTTGTTCCAATCATGGCAATATTCAAAATCATACAAACAAAAACAGCTATCAACTAAAACATATTCCATGACCGAAAAGGAGCAGGAAGAAGAAAATCTTATTTTACCTGCCCCTCCCTCAAGACAAAAATAAACAATAGAAACAGATGGTCTGCCTGATTACAGTTACTCTGTAGTCAATATAACATTAGCATGAAAAGAAAATAGAAATAAATTCATTATCTGTCTCAACACTCATATACAGTATAGAAACCTAACTATCAAGATCATACAATGCAACTATTGTTTCTTTAAACATTTTTTTAAACTGAAATATGTTCAAACAGCCCTTTAAATCACCCTGTAAGGAATTCCACAACTTAACCCCAGCAGCAGAAATACACATCTGCTTTAAAGTTGTTCGTGCAAATTGGTGTTTAAAATTAAATTTCCTGCAATGATCTTCATTATCAGAACTAAAAATATTTTTTTTTGCAAATTTTCTGGTAATACTTTACATCTTGCTCTGAATATAACTGTGAGTGTCTGTAGTTTAACCAAATCCTCAAGTTTCAATAATCTTGATTCAATAAATAACCTGTTGGTATGTTCTCTATAACCCACATTATGAATAATCCTCACTGCTCTTTTCTGTAGTAAAAATAAAGGATTCATGTTGGTAGAGTATGTATTACCCCAGACTGCAGAACAGTAACTTAAATAAGGCAAAATTAGTGAGCAATATAAAATCCTCATTGCTTTATAATTTAACACATACTTAGCCTTATTCAGAACAAAAATACTCTTGCACACCTTTGATTTTACCTGAGCTATATGAGCTTTCCATGTCAATTTATCATCAATGATCACACCTAAGAACCTAAATTCTGACACTCTGTCAATTAAAACTCTTTCTAAAGAAAGTGATACATTAGCCTCCTTTCTCTGATGGCCAAAAATCATAAACTTCGTTTTGTTCAAATTTAGAGACAACTTATTTTCATCAAACCATTTTTTTCAGTTTCACCATTTCATTTTCTATACCTTTTGCAAGACTTTTAAAATCATCACCTGAACAAAAAAAAGTTGTGTCATCTGCAAACAACACAAACTGTAGTGATTTTTACACTTCACATATATCAGTAATATATAAATTGAAAAGTTTAGGCCCCAAGACTGAACCCTGTGGGACTCCACAATCAATGTTCATATGATCAGATCTATTACCAGAAAAGTGCACATATTGTTTTCTATTATCTAAATAGCTTTGTACCCAGTTTAAAACCATGCCCCTCACCCCATATGAATATAGTTTTGAAATAAGAATTTTATGGTCAATGGTATCAAACGCTTTTTTAAAATCAATAATAACCCCAATTGTGTGTTTCTTGCTTTCTATTGCTGTGGTAATTTATTCTGTTAACTTAATTAGAGCAAAGCTTCTGGACCGATTTATTCGAAAACCAAATTGACTTTCATTTAACAATTGATTTTTTTCAATAAAATAATCCAATTTAATTACAAACAGTTTCTCCAGCACTTTAGAAAATTGTGAAAATAATGAACCGGTCTATAATTAGTGAAACTATGTTTATTTCCTGCTTTAAAGAGTGGAATAACTTTTGCAATTTTCATTCTATTTGGAAAAATACCTGTACAAAAGGAAAGATTGAAAATGTAAGTTAAAGGTTTAATTATGCAGTCAATGTTTTTTTTTTAACAATGATCATGTCAATCCCATCACTGTCTGTTGAAGTCTTATTTTTAAATTTCGTCACAACAGAATTTATTTCACTCTCATTCACTTCTCCAAGAAATATAGATTGCAATACTTTACTTTCCCCATTCCAGCCACCTTCTGCTTGCCCATTATTATGTTGTTTAATAGTTTTCGCAAGATTCGGCCCAACATTTACAAAAAGGAATTAAATTCATTCACCACTTCTTTCAGATTTTTTAGGACCACCTTGCTATCATTAATGTAAAAGCTAGGTTTACTTGTGGGCACTGGATTATTGGCAGTTACTTCATTCAGAATTTTCCAGGTACTTTTAATGTCATTTTTATTTTCTAATAGCCTTATAATAATCTCTTTTTGCTTGTCTCAATATAACTGTCAACTTATTTTTATATACTTTGTATTGCTTTTCAGATGCCTTGGTTCTAAGTTTTATAAAGTCTCTGTAAAGCTTATTTTTCTTCTTGCACGCGTTTTGCAAACCCTTTGTAATCCATGGTTTTTTACTATACTTGCCTTTTTGTTTATTTGGTATTAATGGACAATGTTTGTCATACAGTAATAAGAAGCGATTTAGAAATGATTCATATGCAGCGCTGACATCATCTACATAAACTCCTCTCCATTGTTCTCTAAGGAGGTCATTCCGAAATGTATTGATTGCATCAGCATTTCTTACCCTTATATATCTAGTACACATATCTTCCTCCTTTCTCTTTGTTTTACTGTCATACACTGCAAAGACTGGTAAGTGGTCAGTTATATCATTAATAAGTAGCCCACTTCTGACTGTGTTTTGCAAATCATTTACAAAAATATTATCAATTAATGTTGCTCCACTCAATGTTATCCTACTAGGCCTAGTGATCAATGGGAATAACCCTCTGCTGTATAATGCATCTAAAAAATTTGATGTTGTTTATGTTTAGATACATTTAGTAGGTCAATATTAAAATCTCCACAAATAATATTTGTTTTCCTTTCATTTAACCTGTCCAATAATTCTTCCAGTTTGTCTTTGAATGTTTCTATATTTGATCCTGGCGTTCTGTACACACAACTCACAACAACATTTTTTACAGTTTCCATTTCAATTTCCACAGTTATACATTCCATTAGATCATCAATTGCCATCGTCATAGCTTCATTCAGTTTGCATTTCAGATCACTGCTTACATACAAGGCCACACCTCCTCCCCTCTTACTACCTCTGTTCATATAATATAACTTACAACCCTGAATATAGAAATCAACTCCTTTTTCTTGATTTAACCATGTCTCAGATAAGGCAATTAATTTAAATTTATCTTGAAATTAACTCAAATAATCATTACTCCTGGTGAAGTTAGCATAAAGACTCCTGAAGTTAAAGTGTATCAACGAAAATCCTTTATTTAATTCTACATTGTCTTTAAACTGATCATCAGTATAATATTCACACGTGTCATGAATCTGACTAAAGACGTGACTCTCTGGGTCAACATCGAGTTCAAAATCATACATTTTATACTCTGAAGCATCAGTTCTGGAAAAGATTTGACTGTCCAGTTGCTCAGTCATTAGTTTGTTCATTTAGAGCAGCATTATTTAGCCGCAAAAGGACATTCATAGCCTCGTAACACGTAGGCTAGTTTTATCACCACACATACCTTCGTCATTTTTCCTTGCATGCTGACCCAGAGAGTCCAGTAATGTCTTAACACCACAGATCAGATCGCCTGTCGGCTTTTTTCTGCTCTTGGAGCGGTGCGTCTCCCAGCCTGCTGCCCGCAGCGTTGATTCCAAGTCCAGCTCCCCGGCAGGATCTCCATGTTAACACCGTAGCTACTTAGGCAAACCTTCCGCAGTGTCTTTGGGATTGTCAAACACCTTGAACTTCCCATCTGGGTGATATACTTTTAGTCTCCTGTAATTGTTTTCTCACCTGTCTGTATTTTGCGCGCTCCTCAAACACCTGAGTTGTAAAGTCCTCATCAAAATAAATCCTGCGGTCTTTCACACGGATGTACTTCTTGGACCAAGCAGTTTGGAGCACCATTTGCTTCATGCTTAATAGAGACAATTTGAAAAACAAGTACACAAATTGGCTTCACAACAACTCGCAGCATTGACAGACAAACACTTGTCTTTATCTGGACACATTTTCCCCACAAATACAACATGCTAACGTTATTAGCACAAGCCTATGGCATTTTACATTATATAAATTAGCCTAGCAACTAGCAATCTTTCCCTCTAAAACCAGGGACAACGGCAACATTTAACAAAGGTAACGGCACACTGTTTGGCTCCATAACAACTCACAAAGTTCACTGACAAAACAACTGTCCTGCACTAAACACGTTTTTTAAACAAATACATATGCTAAAATTATTATCAAAAGCCTATGGCATTTTACATTGTATTGATTAGCCTAGTGGCCTCATATGAAACCTGGATAAATCCCAAAGTATAAATCCCTGAAGGATAAATCACACACAAGACTTAAAATGCTATTTTAGTGGAGGCTTTACTGTCTTCACAATGTATTGTTTCTTATCTGTGAGCTAAAAGTAAATACTGTTATTATACACATATGATTATTGTCACACATGTATACTGCCAGATATTAATATATACTTTCAACATATTGTACCAGTAGCCAGAACTATAACTATAATATTATTACTTTCAATAATGTTGTTGTAAGCTACTGTCATTACCGTCTGTCCTGCATCTCTCTCGGTCTCTGTCTCTCTCTGTCTCTCTTTCTGTCTCATTGTGTCATAGCCTACGGATTACTGTTTATTATTATGCTGATCTGTTCTGTACGACATCTATTGCACATCTGTCCGTCCTGAAAGAGGGATCCCTCCTCAGTTGCTCTTCCTGAGGTTCCTACCGTTTTTTTCCCCCCGTTAAAGGGTTTTTTTGGGGGGAGTTTTTCCTTATCCGCTGCGAGGGTCCAAAGGACAGAGGGATGTTGTATGCTGTAAAGCCCTGTGAGGCAAATTGTGATTTGTGATACTGGGCTTTATAAATAAAATTGATTGATTGATTGATTGATTGATTGATTGAAATACAAGCTCCATTTCCTCAGGGGAAATGGTGTCAGTATACAATGTCAGACCGGAGGTCTGTGTCACCACGACGCGTAGTTACAATTCTGGGGAGGTGCACGTCAAGCTACGTAGTACCAGGGATAACCAGGAACTTGGTTGAATGGTGGTATTCCATAAGATGGATAATGGTGATGTGCAGGGTGATGTGGATACTGAGGCACCAATGGTGGCTGTGCTGGGAAAGGGGGCTGCACCAGAGGCGGTGGCATAGGCTGCGCAGGTGGTGGTGCAGGCTGCGGCTGCAGTGGCTGAACCGGCGAAGGCTGCGCCGGCAGCAGCTGCAGCGACTGGACCGTTGGTGGCTGTGCCGGCTGAGGCTGTACAGGTGGTAGCTGCAGTGGAGGAGGCTGTCCAGGCAGTGGCTGCAGTGGCTGGACCGGCAGTGGCTGCTCTGGCTGAGGCTGTACAGGTGGTGGCTGCAGTGTTGGAGGTTGTGCCGGTGGTAGATGTGCAGGTAGTGGCTGCACCGGCACAAGCTGCGTTTGTGATGGCTGCAGCGGCTGCACGGGTGGAGGCTGTACAGGCGGGTAGTGCCCTATTTATTCCCGCTCTGGTGTACCATGGGAACAGGGTGAAGCAGAGACACTATCTGACGAAACACTCTCTGTAAGCTGAGGAGTCAATTGTCCTTGCTCCTGATGAGGCTCAGTCAACACTGCTACAGTAGCTAGGGGCCGATGACGTTCTGTCATATCCAGCCAGGATCCTGACCTGGAGGCTGGTTGCTGAAGCACTAACAGAGTGGACTGAGTGAGTGTATGAGACATGAATGGATCTGTCAACTCCTGCGCATAGGTGTGGCTAGGAGGTTCAGTCCATAATGGTCGTGGGGAGCGAACAGATGGTCAAGGGGGGTGCTCTCTAAAGAGTGGACAGTAGTAACTGATGAATGAGCAAAATGTGGCAAGCTACTACTATGCTGCTAATAGGGAGAGACTGACCTTGGATCATCATGGAATGAACGTCTAGCATCATCCATTGCTATCTGAAGCTCTTTCAGTTCCATGCTCAAGTTTCTCCACCATTCCTCCAGATGGTATAGAGCTGTAGCTCCAGGAGGTGCAAATGAAACATTACTGTGACTGGGAACATGGCTTGCATGTGATAAATGCCCAGACAATGTCACATTACTTGTGGGGGTAATGGGATGAAGAGGATGACTGAGCACATAGTCCTCTAGGTAGACTGGTGGATGTCGAATCCGAGTGGGGTGAGGATCAGGCAGATGTGCCCCTTCCTGGATATCTCTGGAAGCAGCCGTGATGCAACAGATGTACTATCCAGCTCGAAGGACCAAATTTGTTGGGAATTGTGAATAAATGGGCTAGTTGTACACCCACTGGCCTAATTCTTTGGTCAGAAATAATGCAGCTCTTCCAGAAAATACTCTTTGACAATTTATTGTCCAAGCCAACAAGTAGGTGACAAAAATGATCCCACTTCTTTGTTGCATTTATAATAAAAATAAATCTCTCATTATGTACAAAGGAAAATGAAGAGGAAAACAATTAGCATAACATGCTAATATACAGTGCAAATAAATTGTCCTACAGACACATTTCTCTCATACCACACAACTACAGATTATATCACACGATATAACACAATACTATTATTACCACTAGGTGGCAGCACAGACTCACGTGTAGAAGGCTGATGCAAAGTGACTCATTGAAATACACCAACATTTCACACACAAAGTTACAAAGGCAAACAGCTTAATAAAGTGCAAAGCACGACATTCTTTAAGTGTAAACATAATACTGTGATATAATTGTGCTGAATTAGGCTTCAATCCAGTGTTCTAGTAAAGCAGTTAAATAACAAGATTCTTCAAACAATTTGCACCAGACGGGCTAATATGTTCAACACTTATGCAAGGCTTAACATAAGACACACATGGCTACACAGAGGGACAAATAATATCTGACAGTCAAAGTGAACATTACTTACATCGTCATTCATGCACAACAGGGTAGAAGTAATCAAGATGAAGCATTAAATAAACAGCAAGCCGTATGCTTGACCAGCAGAAACTTGGCAATGTCCGTGCAGCTTCAGATAGCGCATCAAAAGGTGGAGCATGCGCACAGCGGCAGCAAAACGGCACGAACAGCAGAGTCTTTAGGCCCGTTTCCACTGAAGAAGTTCCTGGTACTATCTGGGGGGCAGGAACTTTACAGGAATGTCCTCTCACTTGGCCCTCTCAACCGCCGTGTCTCCACTGTGCGGCAGAGTAGGAGGAAGGTTCCTGTAAAATTACCGGGCTCTGGATGTGACGTAATCGTTGCGCGACCATTTTAACCGGGGCAACGCAGCAAAGAAACAAACAAAGAAGAACAACAACAAAGAAGAAGAAGCAGAAGTACGAAGCAGAAGTAAGAAGAAGAAAGCAGACATAAGAAAGACGATAATCAACATGGAAGGAGCTGAGGTGGTTGCTGGGTTTCTGGCATGTCTCTTCGTTTATATGGCGGTGGAAGCTATGAACGAGCTAACCCTGCTGAGTTTTAAAAAATACCGGCTATTTTGTCGCTTTCTGTTGACGTCACATCCCGCCTTGAGTATATCCAATCAGCACCAAGTAAACCCCAAGCCCCAACCAGGAGTTTTTCGGGGCCGTTCTGAGCATAGACATATATACATAGACGCCGCATTGACTGCCGCTGCCTATTGGAGCCAACGTACTAGAGGCCGTTTACACGTTGCCGGCTATTTTCATAAACGGACATTTCACCGTCTCCGTTTTCAAAAAGATCTTCGTTTACACTTACCCGTGTATATATACACAAGAGCATGCCAAACCTGTAGGTGGCAGTGTAACGAGAAGCTCAAGCCTTCCATGTATCCATTGTCACCATAGCAACATAGGTCGCACTTTTTACACAGGCGCAAGTTCCGACGCATACTGTGACGTGGGCTGCCTATAACTCCGTTTATCTCCATTTATCTCAGTTTACATGCAAACGCGCAACCGGAGTTTTCCAAAATCTCCACTCTGGCCGGAGTTTTTAGAAAGACTCGTTTTCAGAGGAGAAATCTCCGTCTGCGTGTAAACGAAGGGCACAAACGAAGGAAGATGTCTCCGTTTATCAAAATCACCGTGTACGTGTAAACGGCCTCCTAGCCAGCCGCCATCTTGGATGGGTCTCGCTTCGCCTCCACAGCAAAGAGCATGGATACCAAGAGGCGAAGCTCAATAGAGCGCCCCATAGCAACAGACTCGCCCATGGTTTCGTCCTACTGCCGCCATATTGGAGTGTCAGCAGACCGCAGCAGACCCGCTTGCATACAAAAACACACAGACAAACTTAAGTATATCGCTATTAATTATGCTTACAATGCTACTCACCTCGTGATAGCTTGGTCACAGCTGCTTTTTCACGTTTTTGTAAAGCAAAATATAGACCTTTAAAAAAAAAACACAAAACGAAGAAAAACAGCCTAGATGGCATCTCTACATGTTACATCCGCTTATGAGAAGATTAACTTAATCACTCAATCTACAAAAAAAAATTCAATATTTTAATTAGAAACACATTAATGGCGAAGTCACATAGTCAGGAATAAAGATTTATTTACAGTTTGTACAGTAAGGGGACAGTAATAATAATATAGGCTATTTTAATATGATATATTTTAATGCTAAAGCAGTAATCAGTTCTGATATAAATGGTCCAAGAGGCCATATATATATATATATATATATGTATATATGTATATATATTTGGTAGATTGGCTTATAGAGTGATTTTGAAGGAGTAATTAAGTTAATCTTCTATAAGTGTTATCTTCCCTCCAAAACTGGCATATTAAATGGATATTAAAACACTTTAAAACTTAGACCTCAGGAGTTCTTACCTGTCGGGATCCTTCGGGAAACGATGGAAGGCCAGGTGCGGGGTGTTCCACTGATAGTTGTTGCAGTTAATTGCACTACACTGTTTTCATTTACTTTTTTTCTCCTCTCTCCTTGACATCTTGCATGTTGTCTGGGCGCAACCAGAGATATTATCCAATATCTCTGGCGCAACAGTCCAAGCTCAACAGTCCAAAATGGCGGTAGCGCCCCTAGTGGCTGTTGGCAGAAATTCAACTGAGCTTCACCCCTTGGTATCCATACTCTTTGTCCACAGTGCATTCATTTCTATTGAGGAAGGAGCTGTATGCACAAGTAAAATAGAATAACTCACTGAATTTTCAACTGATTTTCACGCAGTTTGGTTTGTTACAAACGGCACACATGTAGCTATGATACAGGATGCTTTCGTACATTAAAAATGCGGGATTTCATGCTTTAATACTTTATGCAGATAGCAACAGCATGTCATTTAGGTCACAACACAGTTCTTTTATTCACCTCAACCCCAGAGTGGGATATATATATAAATATATATATATATATATATATATACACATGTATATATACATATATATACATATATATATACACACACACATATACTGTATATACTGTATAAACATACTGTATAAACACAATATACCCGATACAAAACATAGTATAACATATTAATACATTTATTAATATATTTTAATAAAGAAAATGCTTGATTGTTGATTGAGTTTATTTCTCACACACACTCACTCTCTTTTATACCCACAGCCATCAGACTTCATAATTCTTTGTTAAATAGATGATCTTACAGACTTCTTTGAAATTTCCTTTGGGGATTAATAAAGTTCTTCTTATTCTTATTACAGTGACTGCTGTGATCCCTCAAAAGTAGTAAAAAAACATTTTCAATATTTACATAAACACTGAAATTAATTTTGGTATTGGTATTATAACTATGAAAATGGGACTGTGGTCAAGATATTTTGAAAAAAGATACAGAAGGATGAGCAGCAGGGGATATTTGCAGCACACCTGGTGGAAAAGTGAATATGTGCACAAAGGTGTGCTATACATAATATGCTATACTGTTTTGTCTTGTGTATATTGTGTTTATACAGTATGTTTATACAGTATATATATACTGTACATATATATACAGTACAGGCCAAAAGTTTGGACACACCTTCTCATTCAATGCGTTTTCTTTATTTTCATGACTATTTACATTGTAGATTCTCACTGAAGGCATCAAAACTATGAATGAACACATGTGGAGTTATGTACTTAACAAAAAAAGGTGAAATAACTGAAAACATGTTTTATATTCTAGTTTCTTCAAAATAGCCACCCTTTGCTCTGATTACCGCTTTGCACACTCTTGGCATTCTCTTGATGAGCTTCAAGAGGTAGTCACCTGAAATGGTTTCCACTTCACAGGTGTGCCTTATCAGGGTTAATTAGTGGAATTTCTTGCTTTATCAATGGGGTTGGGACCATCAGTTGTGTTGTGCAGAAGTCAGGTTAATACACAGCCGACAGCCCTATTGGACAACTGTTAAAATTCATATTATGGCAAGAACCAATCAGCTAACTAAAGAAAAACGAGTGGCCATCATTACTTTAAGAAATGAAGGTCAGTCAGTCCGGAAAATTGCAAAAACTTTAAATGTGTCCCCAAGTGGAGTCGCAAAAACCATCAAGCGCTACAACGAAACTGGCACACATGAGGACCGACCCAGGAAAGGAAGACCAAGAGTCACCTCTGCTTCTGAGGATAAGTTCATCCGAGTCACCAGCCTCAGAAATGGCAAGTTAACAGCAGCTCAGATCAGAGACCAGATGAATGCCACACAGAGTTCTAGCAGCAGACCCATCTCTAGAACAACTGTTAAGAGGAGACTGCGCCAATCAGGCCTTCATGGTCAAATAGCTGCTAGGAAACCACTGCTAAGGAGAGGCAACAAGCAGAAGAGATTTGTTTGGGCCAAGAAACACAAGGAATGGACATTAGACCAGTGGAAATCTGTGCTTTGGTCTGATGAGTCCAAATTTGAGATCTTTGGTTCCAACCGCCGTGTCATTGTGAGACGCAGAAAAGGTGAACGGATGGATTCCACATGCCTGGTTCCCACTGTGAAGCATGGAGGAGGAGGTGTGATGGTGTGGGGGTGTTTTGCTGGTGACACTGTTGAAGGCACACTGAACCAGCATGGCTACCACAGCATCCTGCAGCGACATGCCATCCCATCCGGTTTGCGTTTAGTTGGACGATCATTTATTTTTCAACAGGACAATGACCCCAAACACACCTCCAGGCTGTGTAAGGGCTATTTGACCAAGAAGGAGAGTGATGGAGTGCTGCGGCAGATGACCTGGCCTCCACAGTCACCGGACCTGAACCCAATCGAGATGGTTTGGGGTGAGCTGGACCACAGAGTGAAGGCAAAGGGGCCAACAAGTGCTAAACACCTCTGGGAACTCCTTCAAGACTGTTGGAAAACCATTTCAGGTGACTACCTCTTGAAGCTCATCAAGAGAATGCCAAGAGTGTGCAAAGCAGTAATCAGAGCAAAGGGTGGCTATTTTGAAGAAACTAGAATATAAAACATGTTTTCAGTTATTTCACCTTTTTTTGTTAAGTACATAACTCCACATGTGTTCATTCATAGTTTTGATGCCTTCAGTGAGAATCTACAATGTAAATAGTCATGAAAATAAAGAAAATGCATTGAATGAGAAGGTGTGTCCAAACTTTTGGCCTGTACTGTATATATATATATATATATATATATATACATATCCCACTCTGGGGTTGAGGTGAATAAAAGAACTGTGTTGTGACCTAAATGACATGCTGTTGCTATCTGCATAAAGTATTAAAGCATGAAATCCCGCATTTTTAATGTACGAAAGCATCCTGTATCATAACTACATGTGTGCCGTTTGTAACAAACCAAACCGCGTGAAAATCAGCTGAAAATTCAGTGAGTTATTCTATTTTACTTGTGCATACAGCTCCTTCCTCAATAGAAGTGAATGCACTGTGGAGGCGAAGCGAGACCCATCCAAGATGGCGGCCGGCTAGGACGCGCTCAGGCAGTCAATGCGACGTCTATGTATATAAAGAGACAGTGTCCTTTTTGGAGAGGCAGGGACTTTAATAAAGACATCTGAATGTTCTTGTTCCAATTGTAGTAATTAGTAGGTGAAAAAGTATGTTTGTAGGCTAGTAAAAGTAGTAGTAGAAGTAGTAGTTGTAGTAGAAGTAGCTGTAGCAGCACTACTGTGTGTTTGTCTGAGTTTGTCTGTGTGTGTGACAGTGTGTGAGAGAGATAGACAGATGCATCAGTGAGAGACAGAAAGTGATGGTCTCATCAGCCAATCACCTGTGTCTTCATAGCTGGGGCATTTTCTGCCAGTCAGTATAGCTGCTGATAAGACAGAGAAAAACCACTTGAAAAAGACACCCAATGAAATCCTACGTCCTATTCAATAAAATCTCCTTATTGTGAGCATCACAAGACTTTGTTGAAGAAGCAGATATATCATTTGTGTGGATAATGTTATTCTTTTGGCACTCAATTGCTTTTTTGTGTTTTTTCTATTGCTTCTGACTGTGGAGCTTCCCTGGTGTGGGATTAATAAAGTCTTATTTTATCTTAGAAGTTTTGGGTTTGTGGGGATGGGTGTGAAGTTTTTCATTTGTGTTTGTAATTTTGAGAAATGGAGCATTCAAGAAATTCAAGAAATGCCTCTTAGCAATCAAGAAAAACTGGCACTGCATGAACTCCTCCAAAAGAGACAATACAAACAAAAAGTTGCTGGATAGTGTTAAACTGACTGCATCTCTATTAATGCAGGTCTGCATTGTAACATAGTAAAAACTCAAATTAACCCAATAACTTTATATAAAAGATACTTAATACACTGCCTTATGTAAGTCACATTTTTGTATATTATTGGTTACTTTAGTACAAGGCCTTTAGGTTTTTGTCATTTTAGCGTTTAGAAATGACGCTCTTATTGTGAAGGAGTGGGGTCGGAAGTGTTGAGCTGTTGTTGCTGGCAGAACACACACTTAGTGTTTTTCCTTTGTAGAACAGTTTGTCTCTCAGCTTTGTTGAGAAGAATGGCTCTGAGTGACGACGCAAACAGTCTTCCACTGCGCAGAGAGGACGGAGAGGAACATGATGATGTCGGCGTGAGGAGCGACTCGCGAGACTTACTGTAACGTTACTCAGTTACTCTCACTGTGCTTACAGTTTACAGTAGCACGGTGGCAATTTAATTCACGTAAAGTTGAATTCTTCTAGTCATTGAGAGAGATAGCAGTTAGCTAACATGGTAACACAGTTAGCTAACACGGTTAACTGTAAAATGATAAGGTCACTGGCTCCGTGGTGTTTCGACCTTTAATGATCAGGCTGGTTCGAGGTGAAGTTGGCCTCTGCTGGAAAGTGAACGAAATGTGTTCCTTTTACTTTTAATAGGCACTATAGCTGACTTGAAAAAGTACGTGTACTCCATGCAGTATGTACGCAATCTGGACATGACCTTTGACCCTCTTTCTTATTTATCCGTTACCCGGAGAGCTCTGCTGTTGTTATTTTGCAATAATTATGCATACATTGTAGCTTCTAACATATTATATTCACGATAGTAAAAGTACAGAGACTGTACATTTCTCATTGTAGTAATACTTATGCTCTTTTGTTGTGGGTTATGTTTCTGATTATTTTATTCAATTAAACAATAAGTAATACTTTTGTTACTACTTAAGTGGTCATCAGTTACTTCAATTAATCAATCAGTTTTATTTATAAAGCCCAATATCACAAATCACAATTTGCCTCACAGGGCTTTACAACATACAACATCCCTCTGTCCTTAGGACCCTCGTAGCGAATAAGGAAAAACTCCCCCAAAAAAAACCCTTTCACAGGGAAAAAAATGGTAGAAAGCTCAGGAAGAGCAGCTGAGGAGGGATCCCTCTTCCAGGACGGACAGACGTGCAATAGATGTCGTACAGAACAGATCAACTTGTGCAATAACCCCTTTCACCCTGACTGTATATATTCTGTTTGTGTAAATAATCTTGTTCAGTTTACAATATATATATATATATATGTATATATATATTTATTTACGTTTATGTTTGTTAATAATTCCTGTTTATTTAACTATATATTTGTTAATACTATTGTTTAAATTTCTTATATTTTCACGTATCTTTCCTCTCTTGCAAGGAGCACCTGTAACATAAATAATTTCCCCTCTGGGATCAATAAAGTATTTCTGATTCTGATTCTGATCATGATAAATTAACAGTAATCCGTATGACACAATGAGACAGAAAGAGAGACAGAGACCGAGAGAGATGCAGGACAGACGGTAATGACAGTAGCTTACAACAACATTAATGAAAGTAATAATATTATAATAATAATTACGGCTATTGTGGTACAATATGTTGAAAGTATATATTAATATCTGATAGTATACATATGTGACAATAATCATATGTGTATAATAACAGTAGAAGTATGACTAATGATAACAGCAGCAGCAGGAGGCATTTGGCAGGACCACGGCAGCAGCACAACCACACACGTCACACTATTCAGGCACCGCTGTGATATAAGTTAACCTGCGAGACAATGGAGCACAAAGGCTCCGGAGAAGAAGCCGAGTTAGTGACATGCAGTACGGCCGAGTTAGCAAGATGCAGTAACAGGACATGAGAGAGAGAGAGAGAGAGAGAGAGAGAAACTGCCTGGTGTATTATAGGAGGTCCTTGAATGCAATGTCATCCATCATAGCAGCTTCTGACAGCTGTTAGTCAGCAGTCAATGTGCTGTCAAGCTGTCACCTGTTTGCATCTCAGTCAATGTGATGTATCGTCTGCTGTGCAGAGGATTGTGGGTCAGAATGGTTCAAAAAGCATGCCGGCTTGTCCTAAGTGCTACATCGTAGGCAACTGGACTTTCTTGAGTTTCTTGAAGACGTATCACCTCTCATCCCAGAGGTTTCTTCAGCTCTAATACTGATAGTTAAATTTGAACTAATGAATCTTTTTGAACAACTCTTCCAAGTGTCCGATACGTATCAGGCCAGCTTGTCGAACATCTGAGAGCTCATGAATCCCTCCTGCCAGTCACAATTATTGTAGTTAACCATTCAAACTGCCTATTAGTGAACCAGATGGAATTGGATTGGACTCCAGTTCAGACGGCTGAGTAGTTACATTCATTGAATTAGACTGAGTGAACCATTCTCTCAAGGTGGGTCCTAAGGACAGAGGGATGTCTTACGCTGTAAAGCCCTGTGAGGCAAATTGTGATTTGTGATATTGGGCTTTATAAATAAAATTGATTGATTGATATTCTGCTTGCCCAGGAAGAATGACAAATCAGTGTGGTCAGGTCATATTTCTGTAACATCTGTTCTATTTCATCCTTCCTGACCACCAGAGGCAGTGCTTTAAGCACTGAATGTCTCCATCTCGTGCATGCGCAGGTCGAATATCTATACCAACAAAGTCACCTGTGACCCCTGATGACCCCGGATAACCTATATCTCCCAGTGACATCAGAGGATCTGTTCCTGTTCATCTTCTCGCTTTTCGCAGGTGGACTGCACGTCACTGAGCTCTAGCTAAAAGCTAAAATTTCAACGTTGCTTCACTGCTGTTCGTCGCGGGTAGCCTTGTGACAACTTTGTCGGAGTTGCGAGCTGCTCGCCCTCCAAGGGCTGCGACGAGCTAACACTCTGATGAGAGGATTGTTGCGGTTTGCCGTGGACTCTCCTTCGGATCATCATCCTAAAATCGGTTGGTCTCTAACGTTACAGCTTAGTGATAAATTTACTTTATTAAGTTTTTTCTTATTATTTATAACGCTAACTAATTGTTGGTGAAGGCAGTGTACTCGCTCCCTCTCCCGACATTTGTAGTGTTATTTAATGTACTTTGTTTACCTGTCTTAGCGGTTAGCATTGTGCCCGCTTGAGCTAACTTGTAGCTGTGCTTGCTTTACTTTCATGGTTTTCACCGGCGTTTTCGCTCAGCCTGCTTAATTTATACATGTTGGTGACAACTCAGTTGTGCCATTTTTTGTGTTTATAGTCACAGCAATCTAACCTTTGTTGGTGAAGGCAGTGCTCTCGGTCCCGCTCCCAGCATAGGTGTGTATTATTAACTATTTAAAGAGTTAGCTGTGTGTGCTTTGATTTCATAGTTATCACCTGCATTTTCGCTCGGCCTGCTTTAATTTATACATTTTGGTGGCAACTCGGTTGTGCCAATTTTTGTGTTTATAGCCACAGCAATCTAACCTTTGTTGGTGAAAGCAGTGCTCTCGCTCCCGCTCCCAGCATAGGTGTGTTGTCCACCTATTGACTGTATAGTTAGCTGAGGTGTTTACACTTAAGCCTAACTTATATATATTTGTTGCAACCCTTGTTGGTGACGGTAGTGTGTTCGCTCCCCCTCCCAGCATTTGTTGTTATTCTTTGGGTTAAATTCCGCTGGTTGTCACTATGTTGGGCAACCACTGTTGTTCGGCTTGTATGGCTTCTCTGCAGCCTGAAGATGGCCATGACGTGTCCCTCGTGCCTTGGTCTCGAGCATCTGAGGGAGGGCCTTTCGGAGGATCCATGCATGAACTGCAGCTTCATGCCTCGGGTAGTCTGAGTGGGCGGAAGTTCGCTGCAGAGATCAGCCTCTCATTGGGCGGAACAAGCCACCCGCCCTACCACCTCTGGTTGTGCAGCAGTTTTCAACCGTTTTCAACACGTCCTTTACTAACTTTTGCGGTGTTTGATCTTGCGGGGATGTAGCCATTTTTCTGCCATGGTTCGCGTCCTGTAGGCAATATTTTTGTGGGCGTGTTACACCAAAACCTGTTTCCCCCCGGCAATATTTTTGCAAGCGCACCGTTGCTGTGGCACCGCCCAGAACGATTGTGATTGGTTGAAAGAAGTACAAGCAGCCAGGGCGTTTTTTTCTCCAATCTCAAAGTGAGAGTTGGCCCAGCCAGACCTTTCTTTTCTTGAGAAAGGTCTGGTGAGTGAGACTATGCCTCGGGCAGTGAGGGCTGCTAGACTGGCTGAGGTGGAACAACTGTTGGGCCATGTTCCATCACCAGAACAGTTGACTCCAGCTCAACCTAGCCGGTCAAAACGTCAGGCTGTTGAGACTGAGGGCGCCTCCTCCAGGAAGTAGGCCAAAGAGTCCAAACTTTCCTCCAAGGTGGACCAGTTAACTGAGGAGCTTAACCAGATGAAATCCCTCTTCCTAGCCCTCCAGTCTGGGACTGGTGCAGGGGATGTGGGTGCTACTGCTCCTCCTGCGGCCATGTTGGATCCGGAGGATGATGATGTGCTCTCTATGGCGGCTTCGGCCACTGAGTTTGCTGAATATGGGGCAGACGTGGTCTCCCAGGAGCCAGCCTCCCGTGCCTCTGATGTGAGCTTCCGTTCTTCGGCCCGCAGTTCTGGGGCCAGTTCCAAGGATAACTCTATGGGGCTATCATTCGTATGGCCCTGGCCCGCCTTCAGTTGGATGTTCCACAAGCTCAGCCAGCTCCTGCCAGTGCTTTTTTCAGGCATAGTCCGGCCCCTGCCACCTTTATTGCATGCTGCTGGAGGGATACTAGAGCCCTCTCTCATGCAACATGCGATGGCCGAACCCTGGCAGCCATGCAGGATGCAGCCAAGTTTGGCTTGGGTCGCATGCCAGCGATTGAGCCGACTATGGCTGCTCTCATTGTCTTGCCTGATGAGACTCTGAGGCCAGATGCAAGGTGTCCTCGCCCCCAGTGTCGGGTCACAGATGACCTGCTCTCCAAAGCCTATGACGCAGCGTCACGCATGGGACGCATAGGTAATTCATTGTCACACCTCATGCTCGCTCTCTCAGCATCCCTGCAGGAGGCTATGCTGGATGCTTCCATCCACAATTTTAGTGATGTGTCTCTGCAGGCTTTTGCGCTTATGTCCAGAGAGCTTGGGCGGTTGACGTCTACTCTCGTCCAGGCTCATCGCCAGGTTTGGCTGGCACAGTCACCTCTCACTGAGTCATGCAGGAGGACCCTCCGCAGTGTTCTGGTGGAACCTGGTGAGCTGTTTGGGTCAGCTGCTTTAGAGGCACTCGAGCGCACGGTCCAAGCCAGACAGACAAGACAACAGCTTTCTGAGCTCCACAGAAGTGCGCCTCCTCCCAGCAGGCCTAGGGGTTCTTCAGCTGCCCCCCAGCGCTGCTCTCATCCACAGACTTACCCCAGTGGCCACCTTAGGTCTCAGTGCCCGGCTCAGCAGCCTGCTCAGCGGGCAGCCCAGGACTTTCGTGTCCCTGAGCGACTGCCCTCTAGACAACCTCAGACCTTTTATGCTGCCCGTCGCCCCCCCAGAGCCTCTAGAGGCCGGGGGGCCAGGCGTTGAGGGCCCGGGGCCGGTCGTCGTTTGGCCTTTCACTTTCCCCACGGGTGTTCACCAGGTGCGTGGCAGTAGCCCTATCGCCACTACAGTTGCGGGGCATGAAGATCCTGCCATACCTGGACGACTGGCTCATCTGTGCACCATCCCAGTCTCAGGTGGCCCAGGACACGGTGCTGCTCCTCTTTCATGTGGCCCAGCTGGGTGTCATGGTCAATCTCAAAAAGAGTTGCCTGGTTCCCTCACAAAGTACAATTTTTCTGGGGGTGGCTCTGAACACGATCACCATGAAGGCCTGTCCATCGCCTCACCAGGTGGAAGACATCCTCCGCCTCCTTCCCCTCTTCCGAGAGGGCAGGTGGCTACCCTATCTCCAGTTTATGCACCTCTTAGGAAAGCTGACGGCTGCTGCAACTGTGATTCCCTTAGGTTTGCTGTCACTACGCCCCCTTCAGAGGTGGCTGAACAGCTTCCACTTGGATGCCAAATGGCACCGGCGCAGGACATTAAAGGTGTCGCGGCGTTGCCTCCTTGCTCTGGCTCCATGGAGAGAGCGGTCATATCTGCTTCAGTGCATGTCCATGGGCTCCATTCCATCCCGTTGAGAGGCCATTACAACAGATGCCTCCCTCTCAGGATGGGGTGCAGTGTGTCAGAACTGGACAGCTCAGAGGCTGTGGTCTGCTGGGGACTGCACAGAGCACATCAATGTGCTGGAGCTACGGGCCGTGCACATGGCACTCAGGTACTTGATTCCACATCTGAGAGGGAGGCGTGTGCTTGTACGGTCAGACAATGTCTCAACCGTCTCTCACATAAACCACCAGGGGAGCACCAGGTCTGCACAGTTGTTGCAGGTGTCCCGGGATCTCTTGATGTGGGCGGGCCCCCGCCTAGCCAGCCTGAGGGCAATGTATCTGCCTGGGGAGCGGAACCAGGCTGCAGACTTCCTCTCCCATTGCAAGCCTCCGCCGGGGGAGTGGCGGGTTCATCCAGAGGTGGTGCTCAACATCTGGGACATATTCGGCAGGGCAGAGGTAGATCTTTTTGTCACAGAGGAGTCGACCCATTGCCCCCTCTGGTTCTCCTGGACAGAGGAGACAAGCCCTTTGAGCCAGGATGCTCTTGCCCACGATTGGCCAGAGGGTCTTCTTTATGCATTCCCACCAATCCCTCTGATTCTTCCAGTACTGCAGAGGGCCCTCCAGCGGGGCCACAGGTTGTTGCTGGTAGCCCCCTTCTGGCCAGGGAGGACATGGTTTCCTCTGCTGCACAGGCTCTGCCACAGCTTACCATGGCGCCTCCCCGACAGGAAGGATCTCCTGTCTCAGTTAGGGGGCCAAATTTGGCATTCCGACCCTCACCGTCTGCAGCTATGGGTCTGGCCGCTGCAGGGCCCGACCCACTGCTGACTGATTGCACAGACACTGTCTGCAATACTGTACTGAATGCCAGGGCGCCTTCTACCAGAGTCCAGTATGAAAACAGGTGGAAGTTGTTTTCTGCGTGGTGTTCGGACAGGGGTGAGGACCCAGTGAGCTTTTCAGTTCCTAAAGTGCTTGAGTTCCTACAGTCGCTCCTACAGGACGGCCAGTCCCCCGCTACCCTGAAGGTATACGTGGCAGCCATTTCCTCTCGACATGCTTGAGTTGATAACAACATGGTGGGGTGCCACAGACTTGTGTCCCTCTTTCTAAAGGGAGCTTTGAGGCTACGTCCTCCACAAGCGCCTAGAGCTCCAGCATGGGATCTGCATATAGTGTTGGATGCTCTGTGTTTACCTCCTTTTGAGCCCCTGGCACAGGCGGAACTGAAGTGGATGTCTGCAAAGACTGCTTTTCTACTTGCCATCACTTCAGCAAAGCGTTTTGGGGAGCTACATGCCCTGTCCGTGAGTGACTCATGTCTGAGGTGGAATTCCGATGGCTCAGGGGTCACTCTGTGGCCGAATACAGCTTTTCTTCCTAAGGTTCTGTCACCATCAAACCTTAATCGACCGATCCATCTGGTGCAGTTTACCCCCCCAGAAGGCGAGGGGAAGGACAAATTGAGGCTGCTGTGTTCTGTGCGGGCTTTAAGAGTCTATGTAACTGCAGCCGCGAGTATAAGGTGGTCAGAACAGCTGTTTCTCTGTTATGGCAGTCCTAAGAAAGGCTGCGCTCTCTCCAAACAGCGGCTGTCTCACTGGATTGTGGATGTCATCACCTAGGCATATAAAACAAGTGGTCAACCCCTGCCATCCGGGGTGAGGTGCCATTCTACTCGGGCTGTCTCTACATGGGCAGCCCTGCAAGGTGTGCCCCTGGAGGCCATATGTGCTGCGGCATCATGGGCTTCATGGAATACCTTCTCCAGGTTCTGTCGGGTGAATGTTGCCACTTCCCATCCACTGGGTGTGGTCCTGTTGTCCGGGTCTACTGCTTCCTCTCAATGAGGTATGTATTGGGATTCCTCGTGACTTTGTTGTTATGGGTCATCCAGTGCTTAAAGCACCGTTTTGTGAGAAGATTCTGCAGGAACAGATTCTCTGATGTCACCGGGAGATATAGGTTATCCAAGGTCATCAGGGGTCACAGGTGACTTTGTTGGTATAGATACTCGACCTGCACATGCGCGAGATGGAGACATTCAGTGCTTAAAGCACCGCCTCTGGCGTTCAGGAAGGATGAAACAGAACGAAAGTTATGTATGTAACTACGGTTCTATGAATCCTGGATGACCGCCAGAGTGTTCTGTCACTCAGAATCCTTGTGGTTTCGTGATAAGATTCTGTAGAAACAGATCCTCTGATGTCACCGGGAGATATAGGTTATCCGGGGTCATCAGGGGTCACAGGTGACTTTGTTGGTATAGATACTCGATCTGTGCATGCGCGAGATGGAGACAGTCAGTACTTAAAGCACCGCCTCTGGTGGTCATCCAGGATTCATAGAACTGTAGTTACATACATAACTTTCGTTTCATGGGCTAGATACATCCCAGCAAGCAATAGTCGTGATTTAAACGTATTGGCTATATTTAGCTCTGATTTAGTCTAGCTACATGTAACCCAAATCTAGCCGATTTAATTCTGAAATTGATTAAATGTAATTTTCGCCATTGCAGATGGCGTGTGGTATGATATTCAATCACGTATGGAGAGTCAACAGTAATTAAAATATGTTTATCTCCATTTTTTGGACATGGTCTCTACATAGCCGTATAACTGATGATGTCTACACTTTGGCTATGGTTAGATGTCTACCAAATTTTCACTGACAGCCCAAATTCAGCCGTGATTTAGCCTAGACGTCAGGTCTTCATGTAGACGGCTATTAGACGTTTTTTAAACCAAAAAATGCTTGCTGGGATACAAGCATGGGCTCATTACTTAAAGAATACATTATATAACACATAAATTGCTTAACTAAAGTTAGATGTTTTACTGTATACCATAAAACATTATTTTGTATCAATACTCACCCCCTGTTGCTTGGAATATCCAACAAAAAAAGTTATATTCCATAAATAGCATTAGAGCAGTCAGCTTGCCACTCAAATGACCTGCTAGATGTCACGTTAGGCTCGTTCGAGATGAGCCAAGCCTGTGCAGATTTGATCACCGGTGAACGCTGCACAATATATGCCAGTTAGTTTTGTGTCCGACTTCATCCTGACTTGCTCTGACGTCATCCAAAAGTGGACAGCGATAATCTCGCGAGAGTGACGTGGCCACAGTTTTTACGGCCAGGCTCTACAGTTGCTCTCCACTGACTGTAAGACCCGGAGCATGATGGGAAATGCCTGGCTCTCACCTGATCTAACAGGTGATTGGTTTGGTATTGACTCAACAAGATGTTGAATTTCAGATATTCAGATTTTATTTGTCTGATTTGAAGGTTTATTCTGTGAACGGAAAAGATGTTGTGTGACTGATGGTGAAATTTAGTTGTCAGAGACTAAATACATTCATCATAAACTATACAGAGTCTACTGTATATTAACATTGGACTGTTGTAATTATTGAAGTATTACACAGCGTTACAAAGACTTGTGGTCAGTGGGATGTGAGGATTCTTAAAATAACATCTGTACAGATGTGAAGTCCTGACTGTATCTGACCGATCTTTAATGAAAGCTGTTGTCTTGTATTTTTTCCCTCTGAAAATATTAACCTTACAGTCAAGACACAATTTATTTAGCCTCTGTAGGTCTGCTCAGCTGCTCTGCAGCAGCTAACTGATATGATGCTAATTTACATGAGAATTCTTGTAAAATGGAGGTTGAACCATGAACATAAATTACAGATTGCCTGTAAAGCATTTTAATAACTCAATAATAATAATAATAATAATAAACTTTATTTATATAGCACCTTTCATACAGGGAGGTGTAGCTCAAAGTGCTTTACAACAAAATAAAAACAGACAAATACAATTTTAAAAAAACAAAAAAAAAACAAGTGCAAATCCTGCACAATGAAACCAAGAATAATATAATATGTAAAAGATAAAAGTAAAACAGCGGAATGCATGGAAGTAGATAAAAAATGTGAACGATGGGGATAAAAATCAGGGAATAGTGACTTAGTTGAAAGCAATGTTGAATAAATAAGTTTTCAATTGTTGTTTGAAAATGTTCACAGAGCTTGTATCTCTTATATCCTTGGGTAGTGAGTTCCATAATTTTGGTGCATAGTTAAAAAAGGCTGAGCTGCCAATTTTCTTATTAGAGTAGTTTGTATTTAAAAAGCCGGCAGCAGAGGATCTAAGAGGCCGTGAAGGATTATAAAACGACAAAGAATTAGTAATGTAGGCTGGTCCCAACCAGAGCATGCGAGCGGAGCGGGTGAAAATTTCCGCTCCTCGCTCGCAGACCTGTCATTTTGCCCTGTTCGTCTGCTCCGCTTGGTTCAGCGCATTCTTCGCTCCGCTCCGCTCCATCATAAATTTTATCCCGCTCCACTCGCTCACCACTCCGCTCAAAACAACTGCATCGTACTACCCTAACCTGTAATCTTCTATTCACAAATAAAACGGGGTCTGCCCATTTTTCCGACAGCCCATTGGTCCGACATCCCATTGTTCCGACCATATTAAACCCATTGTTCATGATGCCCTGTGGTTAAGGTCTGGTTAGGTTTAGGCACAAAAACCACTTGGTTAGGGTCAGAAAAAAAATCATGGTGTGGGTTAAAATGAAAAAGAAAGTGGTAAACACATAAGCCGTGAGCCTGCTTCAACTCAAGCCTTTCCCAGCTGACCCAGAGCTGGTCGCAGCGGACCATCAAGGCAGAAATATGCCCGCTGGGAGCCATTCAGCACCGCGGAGAGCTCCCCACACGACCCCGACCCCAGAGTTAATAACAGGAGGTTATGGTGTTTCATTCTCTCCTCTCTATGACACTTGTATCTCGACCAGTAGCCTACTTTTTTTGCGTTGCTGATCCTCTATGGTACACAAATAGGCTACAGTAATAATCACATATCGAAACAACGGGACGTCTGACTAATGAGAGGTCGGAACAATGAGAGGTCGGAACAATGCTACGGCACCAATAAAACATGAGCTTGGTAGATTCTCCGGGGAAGCCCCTCATCTCTCCCCGCAGTTAGGGACCGTTCTACACGGTACCGCTGGCAGGGTGGAAATAGTCAAAGTGTGGAGGAGACGGACCAGGTTAAGCGGCCGACCTCCGAAGCCCTCTCGCCTCTCCCCGCAGTTAGGGACTGTTCTCCACGGTACCGCTGCTTCTCTTCTCAGTTTCTTTTCTGAAGTACACAGTAAACTCCATAGTTTTGAAAGAAAATAGTGTGGGTGTGCGCAGGTGCAAAGATGCATTCTGGATGGGGCATGAGCGACCGGAGCGAAATTGGAGCGAGAGATAAGGCTCCGCTCCACCTTTTAAAAAAATAGCCGCTCCTCGCTCAACGCAAAATCCTCCCGCTCCCCGCTCCGCTCTGCTCACATGCTCTGGTCCCAACCCATTAAGAGCCTTAAAAACGAGTAAAAACTTTAAAATCAATCCTAAAAGATACTGGAAGCCAGTGAAGGTTAGCTAAAACTGGGGTGATATGCTCTCTCTTTCTTGTTCTAGTTAACAGCCTGGCAGCAGAGTTCTGAATTAATTGTAATTTGTCAATGGATTGCTTTGGAAGACCAGTGAAGAGAGCATTACAGTAGTCAAGTCTGCTTGAAATGAAAGCTGTTTTGGTCACCTTCTTTATGTGAGATTTAAAATTTAGGTCTGAGTCAAGGATAACAGCCAGGCTCGTGACTTCAGATTTAACCTGCACAGCCAAACTGCCAAGTTTGGAAAGAATTATCTCCCGTTTTGCTTGGGGACCAACTAATAAGATTTCGGTTTTGTCACCATTTAATTTAAGAAAATTGGTTTGCATCCACTTGTCTACTGCAGCCAATCCAGATGTTAGATGACAGATGGATTGGGTCTAGTGAAATATATAGTTGGGTGTCATCTGCATAGCTGTGGAAATTGAGGTTATGTTCTCTGTGTCATCACCTAATGGAAGCATGTACAGTGAAATATAAGAACTGGAAACTGACAATACACTGATATATGGGTCTGATAACATTTTTAATAAATCGACATCACATCAGACAGGATGTGAGTGTTTCTGTGACTTCCTGTACGGACTGAAGGCTGCTGGAAACTGTCGGGAAACTGTCCGACTTCACCGCAGCTTTTTGTCACCGCCCCCGGCTGCAGCTGTCTGCTCTTGTCTACTTTCCAAGCAAGGCACAGTTCCTCTCAAATGAGCCTATTGTCTCAGGAAAAGAATGATTTTGTCGGAGACAGACAAAAAAACAAAAGGAGAGCGTAATTCATTGCATTTTGTCCTTTTTTTTGTGAGCTGCAGACACTGCTAGAATCCTGGGCTGTAGGTAGAGGAGTTAGAAGCCACAGATGTAAAGGAGGATGGTGTTCCTGAAGAGCCAGCTGCATTAATGGTTGACCAAGTTAAACTGGTTGTTGTACTGGTAAGTGACGTGACGGAGGTGTCGTCTTCTCTTTCTCTACATGTACGAGGACCATCTAAATCGGACTCAGGTCGAGACCTCTGCAAGCCAAGGCCAATGGTGCATTCATCCGCTGCTTGGGTGGTTGTTCTTCAGAGTTCAGTGTGTTAATGAGATGTGGCAAGTTTTAATGTGGAAACAACATGGACACTACAAAGAAGATGTGTTGTATTTTATTGCTCAGAGCATTTAAACAACACATAGATTATAAGACCAAAGGAAACAGATCGGGTGAGCCATGAAATATGATGGGGTCAGTCATTCTTCAGATTTTTCTAACATCATGTGAATGCAGGACAAGGCTGTGGAGGTTACTGAGATGGCTGCAGTGCTATGTGCCTCAAAGAAGTTTACATTGCCTATGTGGGATGCGGAAATGTGTTAAAGTGAATATTAGCTTTATTGATGTAAACTTATACATGACTGGTACTGCAATGAAGAGGAGTTTTGTGGGGCGGGCAGCACGAGCTGTCAAATGTGCATGTCCTTTGCGGAGTGTTACAGAGAAACTCACACCATGTTTTGGTAAATGAATGAAACCCCATGTGTGTAGAGAGACGTGAGCTCTGAGTTTCAGAGTCATTAAGGTCACATGTGAGCCGTTGACCCACCTGGCCATTGTCTGTCGTTAGGGTTAGATGGGTCCAGGTGTGAATGGGTGTTAAGGTGTCTGGGGAATAAACTTAGGACTGCATTGTAAGTGGTGTTGTAGGCCACTTTCTCTGTTTAACAGTGGTCATTCCAGTTTGACGTAGATGGCTTCTTTCACTCTTCTTTCAAACCATTTGTCTTCTCTGGCCAAGATGTGTACATTGCTGTGCTGGAAGGAAATGTGCCCTCTCCTTTAGATGAAAGTGGACAGCTGAGTCTTGACCCAAGGAGCTGGCTCTCTTGTGCTGTGCCATGTGCTTGTGGAGTGGTTGTTCTGTTTACCCAGTGTACAATCTGTGCAATCCTGGCTTCATTGAACTGCATACACTACTCATTACTCAATAATGTAGTGTTTGCTGCTGTATATAAATCAGCTGAGCAAACCTGTCCTCCTCAAACAACAGAAATACATTAAAAACATTGGCCCAACAGTCAAAGACAGAACAGAAATACAAGACAAAGAATCCTCAAAACCCACTTACTGCAAGTCTCTGTGTTGCTAAATACTACAGTAATTAAAACAGTCCAATATTGATATACAATAGACTCTGTTTAGTTTATGATCTAAATGAGTGTATTTAGTCTGACTACTAAACTTTACCATCAGTCACACAACATGTAATCTGTTAAGAGAATAAACCTTCAAATCGGACAAATAAAATAAAACTCTCTCCAATTCAACACAAATGAAAAGTTTATATAAAACTTCATATTGTTGAGTCAACATCTAAACCAATCAGCTGTTACGAGGCAGGCGTTTCCCATCATGCCCTGGGTCATGCAGTTGGTGGAGAGCAAAAGCAGTGCCTGGTTCTAAAAACTGCAGCGCCTCAATCTTTTGAGAATATCGTTATTCACTTGTGCACGATGTCAGAGCAAGTCGGGATGAAGCTGGACGCAAATCCAACTAGCATGCGTTGTGCAGTGATCAGCTGTGATAATTCTGCCTAGGCCTGGCTCATCTCGAATGAACCTATTATTAACAATGTGGCAAGGTTGCAAGGCACTGCCATTGGGAGGTGCCGTTGCCATGAGGGGGTGTACTTGGTCTGAAATAGTGTTTGGGTGTCTGGTGCATGTCAAGTGACATCCACATGAATGTTTCCAAGTAGAACATTGCATTGTAGAAAGGTCTCAAGTCCACTCTTAAATGTGGAGACAATGTCCGCCTCCTGGACTTAAACTGCAAGATGGTACCTCATAAGAGGTGCCTGATGGCTGAAGGCTCTGGCTCCCATCCTACTTTTGGAGACATCAGGAAAAACTAGTAACTTTGCATTCTTGAAGTGCAGTGATTTGTTGGGATAATATGGTACTATCTCTGAGATATGATGGAGCCTGACCATGGGTCATGAAAACAGCATATTCTGATTCAATATTCTAAATAAGACCTTCTTTTGAATGTAGCGTTTTCTGATTAAGACATGGGACATGCCGGCATTTGTCAGGTTTTAGGAGCGTTCCTTGGAAATGTATACAGCACCTTTAGAATATGCTTCTCAATTGGGGTGTTCACCGCAATTTGCAACCCACAGCATCTTACCTTATCATCAAGTGTTGTTTTGTTTTTGTTTTTTTTTAAAGACAAAAACAAGTCTTGAAATGTGTTTTACTGCCCAGACTTCCATGTAGAGTTTATTCAAATGCATGA
The DNA here is from genome assembly GCF_041903045.1 of Epinephelus lanceolatus. NCBI lineage: Eukaryota > Metazoa > Chordata > Actinopteri > Perciformes > Serranidae > Epinephelus > Epinephelus lanceolatus. The sequence continues at coordinate 2,893,925 of NC_135751.1, forward strand.
GTCTCACTTTACCACCTTGTACTTTCATTAGATTGGAGTCTTGTTTGGATCAACCAATGGATTCAAGCAGTGTCCATGAAGTGATCAAGTATCTTCCCTCACCACTACCAGGTGAAGAGATTTTGTTGCTAGTAGTGCATCTGTAAGACAGTCTGAAAAAATCTGAGCTGCAGTTAATGTCAGAAATCAAACCACACTTTAAACATGTTGTTTCATTTCCTCTCCCTCTCAGTCAAACATTACGATGCTGAAACCACTGAACCAATCAGTTGTGGTCTTCAAACTTTGGAGGAGCTGTTGTTGTGGAAACGAAGTGAGGCAAACCCCTTCAATGTGGCAGTAGTCCCCCTGGCACCTCGGGAGCCTCCCCTGACTAGTTGTCTACGTCGGACATTGGTGTCTCATGACATGATGGGTGGCTACCTAGATGACAGGTATGGATGCATAGTTTGGGATTAAAAACTTGTAGTTTTCTGGTCATTGAGACCTCTGCTTCTTAAAGTTATACTCCCTTCCTTCGAGCTCATGACTCATGTACAGTTCACAAGGATATTTCAAGACTTTGGGGCACTACTTGGTGCTATAGGTAGTGTACACTTCATTGTCCAAAATGCATGCACGCCTGAACACAACTCTGATATATGACTGTTGAGCATGTCATTCCAAAGCCGTGTAACATGTAACTTTTGTGGAAGATGTTGAACCTGCTGCAGTGATTTACTCTCATTCAAACACAAGAGCATCAGTAGGTGATCAGGTCTGGACATTGGATGGGGTTGAAGTGTGGGCTCTGGCTTTGTATACATATGTTAAGGCTGTCAGCATTAATGCGTTAATCACGATGCAGTTAAGGTCTATACATAATGCCTTTTTTTATATGCTTTTTTTTATGTGATTGCATTTATCTTGTGCTGCTATTTTGTCTCTTCAGTGAACCCTTACTTAAAGCTATAGTGCGTAACTTCTGTCACCTCCCAGCATTATTACAACTAATAAGCCGGCGGCACTTCTATGTACACAGAGTAACATTCGCCACACACCGTGTACACAGAGTAACACTTGCCAGTCGCCACACACCGTGTACACAGAGTGACACTGGCCAGTCGCCACACACCATGTACACAGAGTAACACTCGCTACACACCGTGTACACAGAGTAACACTCGCTTCACACCGTGTACACAATGCTACACAACGTGGCGAACACCAGGCTGCTAACATTACATTACGTTCATAGCACCATTTCCAAGAAAATAATAAAGTACTAGGTCCAGTACATGTAACAGCAACACATAGTACTCATAATACCGTAAGAAACCTCGGAGTAATATTTGATCAAGATTTGTCTTTTAATTCTCATTTAAAACAAACCTCACAGACTGCATTTTTTCATCTGCGTAATATTGCGAAAATTAGGCCTATCCTGACCCGAAAAGATGCAGAAAAATTGGTCCACGCTTTTGTTACCTCTAGGCTGGATTACTGTAACTCTCTATTATCAGGTAGCTCTAGTAAGTCCTTAAAAACTCTCCAGCTAATTCAGAATGCAGCAGCACGTGTACTAACAGGAACTAAGAAACGAGATCATATTTCTCCTGTTTTAGCTTCTCTGCACTGGCTCCCTGTAAAATCCAGAATTGAATTTAAAATCCTACTGTTAACTTATAAAGCTCTAAATGGTCAAGCTCCGTCATATCTTAGAGAGCTCATAGTGCCATATTATCCCACCAGAACACTGCGCTCTGAGAACGCAGGGTTACTCGTGGTCCCTAAAGTCTCCAAAAGTAGATCAGGAGCCAGAGCCTTCAGGCTCCTCTCCTGTGGAATCATCTTCCTGTTACGGTCTGGGAGGCAGACACCGTCTCCACATTTAAGACTAGACTTAAGACTTTCCTCTTTGATAAAGCTTATAGTTAGGGCTGGCTCAGGCTTGCCCTGTACCAGCCCTTAGTTAGGCTGACTTAGGCCTAGTCTGCCGGAGGACCCCCTATAATACACCGGGCACCTTCTCTCCTTCTCTCTCTCTCTCTCTCTCTCTCTCTCTCTCTCTCTCTCTCGTATTCTATTACTGCATCTTGCTAACTCGGCCATTCTGGATGTCACTAACTCGCCTTCTTCTCCGGAGCCTTTGTGCTCCACTGTCTCTCAGATTAACTCATATCGCAGCGGTGCCTGGACAGCGTGACGTGTGTGGTTGTGCTGCTGCCGTGGTCCTGCCAGATGCCTCCTGCTGCTGCTGCCATCATTAGTCATTAGTCATACTTCTACTGTTATTATACACATATGACTATTGTCACACATTGATACTGCCAGATATTAATACATACTTTCAACATATTGTACCACAGTAGCCAGAACTAGAACTATAATATTATTACTTTCAATAATGTTGTTGTAAGCTACTGTCATTACCTGCATCTCTCTCTCTCTCTCTCTCTCTCTCTCTCTCAAATTCAAATTCAAATTCAAATTCAAATGGCTTTATTGGCATGAGGTAACACTGTACATATTGCCAAAGCAAGCGTTTGGAATTCAAAATAATAATAACAATAAAGGAAAACAATATTTACAATAAATTTGTTATAATCTATACATCTCTCTCTCTCTCTCTCTCTCTCTCTCTCTCTCTCTCTCTGTCTCATTGTGTCATGCGGATTACTGTTAATTTCTTATGCTGATCTGTTCTGTACGACATCTATTGCACGTCTGTCCGTCCTGGAAGAGGGATCCCTCCTCAGTTGCTCTTCCTGAGGTTTCTACCGTTTTTTTTCCCCGTTAAAGGGTTTTTTTTGGGGAGTTTTTCCTTATCCGCTGCGAGGGTCCAAAGGACAGAGGGATGTCGTATGCTGTAAAGCCCTGTGAGGCAAATTGTGATTTGTGATATTGGGCTTTATAAATAAAATTGATTGATTGATTGATTGATTGATTGAATTGACTTTGTCATTATGGGGCACTGAGTGTAGATTAATGTGGAAAAAAAAATAATTTAAATGATTGTAGCATCAGGCTGCAACATAACAAAAGTGACAAAAGTGAAGGGGGTCTGAATACTTTCTGAATGCACTGAATCTACTATGTAATGTCATGCCATGCTCTCCTTTGTTGTCAAGGTTTGTCCAGGGCACCAATGCAGAGGCTCCATATGCCTTCTACCACTGGCAGTACATTGATATTTTCAACTACTTCACACACAACCTGGTGACCATTCCTCCTGCTGTGTGGACCAATGCTGCACATAAACATGGAGTCATTGTTCTTGGTGAGTGAAAAGGCCGAATATAGCAGAACCAGGCCCAATTTAGTAATGCTGGATATTATCATTTGATATAGAATTTGATGCACGAATATTTCAGTACTGTCTTAATCAGGCTTTCTGTCTTCATGTTTAAAATGTTCCATTTCCCAGGGACTTTGATCACTGAGTGGACTGATGGAGCCGCAGTGTGCGAGGCCTTCCTAAAAGATGAGGAGTCATACCGGGCAGTGGCTGATAAACTAGTCCAGATCAGCCACTGCTACGGCTTCGATGGCTGGCTCATTAACATAGAGAACTCCCTCAGTGTGAGTGATACTTCTAAACTGGCCATCACTTTACTTAGACTGATATTCTGTGCCCATAAATAAGCCATACACTGAGATACTCAGTTATGATTTTGATTTTCTAAATCAAAATTTGGAGGTCATAAGTTAAAAATTAAATTTACCAAGTCAAATTATAATTTACGACATCTAAAAATAATAACATGCTTAGTCTTTACTTAATATGAGTACTTTTATTTTTTTTATACCTAACTCTCCAGCATAGATAGGGTTTCTTCTTAACTCCACTCTCAATTTGATTTCCTGTTAATCATACATTTCTGTACTTTGTACAGCCTTAATGTGCCCCTTATTTGGATGACAGCCACTTTGTGTCATTTATTTGCTTAGCACAGCCTCTAAATTCATGAAAGCAATTTGGTTTGCTTTCTCTTAATGTAAAAATAAAATATGTGTAGCTTTTATAAGAACAAATGGGTTATTGCTCAAAGGCAAAAGAATTCTATTACAGTGCACTAGTACAATTAGAATTAAACAAAGTAATATTCCTAGCAACTCCATTTTGAGACCTGTAGACAGATCCCAGCCCATCCACATTAACTTGCAATTTTTACTTCTTTGTACAAATATTTTGAGGATGAAATATACTGAATTTTGTGATCCCTGTCTATTTGTCCAACACTACCAGCAGGTCAAAAATGTCACTCAACCTGTGAAGTATTTCACCATTTGAATATATATATATATATATCTATATCTTAGTTGTTGAATGGACTGCCATTAAATGTGGTACACAGACATTCAGGATAGGATTAATTACAATGGCTTTGGTGACGCTTTGACTTTTCATCTAGCGACACCATTGGGTCACATTTTAATGTGTCCATTACTTGAGTTTACGACCAAATACTTGCAGAACTAATGACATGCCCTTCATCCTCAGGCGGAGATTGTGTTCACTGATGATTATCAAATGTTAGCATGCTCAACATCACACATTTTGTCGTGGCTTTCTCTTTAACATCTTGATATTTACCATGCTAACTGAAGCATGCAATGTCCTGCTTGTTTTGTCCCCTGCTGGCAGACGGATGCAGTGAAGAACACACCTTTGTTCCTGCGCTATCTGGCAGACCAGATGCACGAGCGACTGTCTGGCAGCCTGGTCCTGTGGTACGACAGTGTGATCGAGAACGGACGACTAACATGGCAAAATGAACTCAACCAGTCCAACAGGTAGAGACATCGGTTCCTTTATGGTTTGAAAACTTAAAGTGAAACAGACAACTCCAATTTTTCCAAGTGGTATTATTATTGGTGTCAGTGTTGCAAGTTTTCTTTGCTGTTTTCATCTGAGCCTTGCCTGCTCTGAGGCTCTTTTTCTTTTGCCGGGTAGAGTTTCCACAGTTTCTTTCATTGTTCCTTTGTCTGCCATTTCTACTACTGGGGATAGTAACTGCAGTACTTTCACTGATACTGTTTGGTAACCAGGGATAGCCACTGGGAAATATGAAAGCGCTATCCTCTTCCCGAAGGTTGACACCCTTCTTTCGTGTTGTAAATCTAGCCTTCATTTTCCCGGGAGATTGTAGCCAGTGGCAGACAGAATTGCATTGTGAAAGCGAGGCTTATGAGTAACCAATCTAAAAGCCACAAAATGTCCACAGGCTGAGATCAGTGCATAAATAGTCTATTTATTGAAGACATCTGTGGTACAGCCCTGCGCGGGACTGTTTTCTTCAACCCGCTCCTGCCCGCTCCCGCTGAATTTCTGACCATTGCCGCCCACAACCGCAACGTGTGTATTACACTCCCGCCCGCTCCCGCAATGTGTATGTCCACTCCCACCCGCACCCGTAAAACTCTGAGAATTTCTGCCCGCACAATAATAGAGATTGATGATTTTGTGTCTTCTCCCGTCCCGCAGGAGAAAACACGTCATTTTATAGGCTGTTAATAAAGAGATTCATGGGGTTGTTTGTTTTGTTTCCCTGGCCTGCAGTCTTTTGACACACTGGTCAGGAATAGCACTCCTATTTCGTTGTTTTCATTTAGTTTTTAACGAAATAAAGGCTGCTTCATATTCTATTCTCCTCCTCTGTATTTTATTTATTTTTCTACCTTTATATAATCACGCAGTGATTGAGGTTAAGGCAGGCCTGGCACCAGGATGAAGTTACTGAGGGGGCGGTTAAAAATTATGAGGGGGCAAATCTTTATTATGCAACATAGGTTCACACAGTGAGTTATAAAGAGTGCGCAGCCGTGCGTAATTGTCGCGCGTAATGACAGCTCGTTGCCAGTGAAACACAATAAACTGCATGTCTTCTTTCATGTTTGTCTCATGACAGATGGAGCTGACAGACAAACAGACAGGTGGAGCAAGCGGCAAATTGGTATGAAAGCTGGTTCAGGCCAGGGCCTATTTGTCCATTTATGAATAAATATAGAGTGGAAACGCTTATGCATGTGCACCAAGATCCTGCAGTGGTTTTTTTTAGCCGCCCGTTCCCGCCTGCAGCAAAGTCCAAACTGCCCGCTCGCGCAATATTTGCATTGGGACCCGGCGGGACCCAGTCCCAATGCAGCCCTCTAATCTGTGGACTGATGATAGTCTGGGACTGAAATGTTAACTGCTGTATATTCACAATCATGTTTTTGCGCTTCGAGCACTTTTTTGTGCACAAATGTTCTAAATAACTATACTAGTTCTCAGCCTGTGGACCTTTTTGTGGCTTTGTAGCCTAGTTACATTGGTTTGCGGGTATCTCTTCTGCTGTCCTTTCTTGTTTGACTTGTACTGACACACCCAATACAACCTTTTTTGTTGCCCAAGCAGGCGCAGTTTCACAGCAGCCCTAAGTCATTAATCTATAGCCATTATATTGTGCAATCATCATTTAAACTTCACAGTGAAAAGTTAAGGCAAAAAAAAATCCTTTTCCACCTGAAAATTAGTAACAGAAGTAAATGCAACCCCAATTCCAAAAAGTTGGGATGCTGTGTAAAACAAAAATAAAAACTTGATAAAAAATAAAAATGCAATGATGTGCAAATCTGTTTTGACCTTTACTTAGATATGAAGATATGCATTGTTCAAACTGATACACTTTATTGTTTTTGGTAAAGATACACTCATTCAGAGTTTGATGCCTGGAACACATCTGAAAAAGTTGGGACAGGAGCATGTTTACCACTGTGTTAAATCACCTTTTCTTTTAACACTCATTAAGCATTTGGGAACAAAGGACATTAATTGTTGAAGTTTTAAAAGTGAAATTCTTTACCAGTCTTGCTTGATGTACGACTTAAGTTGCTCAACAGTCGTATTTTGCGCTTCATAATTTGGATGGCAGGCAGGTTGGTCTAGTGCCTGCACTCTTTTACTACGAAGTCATGCTGTTGGAACACATGCAAAATGTGTCTCATTGTCTTGCTGGAATAAGCAGGGACATCTCTGAAAAAGACATTGGGCCTCATTCACTAATATGTGCGTGGAAATGTTCTTACTTTGCGCACAAAATAAGTGCATACACAAAATCACTGTGGGATTCATGACACCTGCGCACTGGCCAGTTTTGTTCTCACCACCTTGCGTATGTGTGTGAATCAGAATCATTCTAAATTGACAGGCGCGTGCTCGCAATTTGTGATTAGCATACTACCACGCCCCCATATCTCCATATAAGGAAACCACTTGCCTAGAGTTGATTCATGAATGAAGGAAGCGGTTACGCGAGGAGAGAAGTACTAAAATTCACAGTTTGTTAGAAGCAATGGCGCCAAAAGGCAAAAACAAAAGAACTTTACAACCACAGAAATCGAAACAATTGTGTCCGAGGTGGAAGCCAGAAAAGGAATTTTCCAGAGTGTCTCTTCGGGAGTAACCATGGCAAAAAAAAAAAGGCTGTCAACGTAGTATCCCGGAGAAGCGCACTGTGTGAAAAAAAAGTGGTTCGACATAAAAGTTGATGCCAAAAAACGCATTACGGGTGGAGGACAAAGTCCACCTGATCTAACGCCACAGGATGAGAGACTAGCAGCAATAATTGGACAAACATCCATTCATGGAATATGTCCAGGAAATGAAGGTGAAAGTGATGACATCCAAGGAGAACCCCAAGGTAACTTTACTGTTATATTTGCAATTATGTGTGTTCCTAATTAACAGGCACAAGTCAATCGGGAAAACATTTTATTCAAATGAAAATGGCAAATCCGTTTGCAACAGTTTAACAACTTAATATGAATCGTAGGCCCAGACGATGCAGTGGATGAACCAGTGCCATCGACCTCTCACTCCCAGCTGCCAGCCCCACAGTCAATGCCTCAGAGCACGCCTCAGGAGTCTCATCGGCATGCCCATGTCCTGACTGACGAAGTTGTCCAAAATCAGCTGGCTCTCCTGGATGCAGTGAAGGAAATAGCGACAGGCATAAATAACATAAACGAAACACTGAAACAGTTATTGAATGTCCTCGCCAATAAATAAGTGCATGTGTATTGAAGTGCTGTGTGTTTAATTTACTTAATAAAAATGTAGACAAAGCCGAGGGAAGAATCATAACTTATTCAGTTTGCATTTTGAAATTACGCATTGTAACTTACCATCATTAAAGACGCTGCATCAATTCATGACAGGCCTGAATTGCAGCCCTGGCAGGAGGTCCCACATGTGGCTATGCGTCCTCTTGCGCGTAGTTTTGTGGCTGCGCACCGGGTCTTACAGGAATGCCAGGGGTCATTGCAAGATTGTGGAGGACACAGCATGCCAGGATGATCTTGCACACCTTCTCAGGGGTATAAAGTAGTTTGCCACCGGCTGTATCCAAACACATCCAACGGCCCTTAAGCACGCCAAAAGTGCGCTCTATTACGGCGCATGTGTGGGCATGTATGTTATTATAGTGCACCTCTTGAGGGGTTTCAGGGTTTGCGTATGGTGTCATCAGCCATGTTTTAAGGCCGTATCCCCGGTCACCTAAACAATATAACATTTTAGCATTAACGGAATAGAGACTTACTAAAAATCCTAACTAAAAACAATTGAAATAAAAGACAAGAACAAAAGATGCTCACCAACAAGCCATCCACTTCTCACAGCCCCTGCCTCCAAACGCATTCCCACTGTACTGTTTTGCAAAATAAATGAGTCATGGGTGCCTCCTGGCCAGCGGGCCACAGCGTTAAGGATATGGCAGTCGGCATTACAGATCATCTGCACGTTGATGGAGTGATAGTTTTTTCTGTTCATGTATTGCATTGAGTCAATCGATGGAGCATTCATGCGCATATGGGTACAGTCTGTTGCGCCAATTGTATTTGGCATTCCAGCTATGCCATGGAACCCCCGCTTCACATCGGTCTGATTATGTTCATCATATGGGAATTTGATATATTCAGGCAATAGCCTTAGGATGCCATTTAATACCCGTGGGATGACACAGCTCAGAGAGGGTTGTGAAATCCCAGCCCAGTCTGCTATTTCTCTCTGAAATGTACCTGTAGCCAGGAAACTGAGGGTGGACAGGAGTGGCACCTGATGAGGTATCGGATGAGAACGGCGTGTCGGGTGATTTAGATGCTCCAGAGAATCGCATAGTTGCAATAGCACATGCCTTGGCAATCGGAAACGGCTGATAAGCCATTCATCATTTTTCTCAAACATGTTGTGTCGGTCCCTGAATACGCGCTCTCTCCTAAGGGCATGGGCTGCAATATCCTCTAGCAAGGCTAGATATGCCATCTTAACACTTGCTCAGGTGAATCAGAATCGTTTATATACCCTGCATGCCCTTTAAAATGCTACCAATTAAACAATTGACTTTGGCCACAGATGCATAAGGCTGGTGTGTGCCACCAGCCTTGCAGCAGCTAGCCTCCACCAGCCCTGCAGCAGCTAGCCTCCACTAGCCCTGCAGCAGCTAGCCTCCACCAGCTTTGCAGCAGCTAGCCTCCACCAGCCTTGCAGTAGCTAGCCTCCAGCAGCCCTGCAGCAGCTAGCCTCCACCAGCCTTGCAGCAGCTAGCCTCCACCAGCCCTGCAGCAGCTAGCCTTCACTAGCCCTGCAGCAGCTAGCCTCCAGCAGCCTTGCAGCAGCTAGCCTCCACCAGCCTTGCAGCAGCTAGCCTCCACCAGCCCTGCAGCAGCTAGCCTCCAGCAGCCATGCAGCAGCTAGCCTCCAGCAGCCCTGCAGCAGCTAGCCTCCACCAGCCTTGCAGCAGCTAGCCTCCACCAGCCCTGCAGCAGCTAGCCTTCACTAGCCCTGCAGCAGCTAGCCTCCACTAGCCCTGCAGCAGCTAGCCTCCAGCAGCCTTGCAGCAGCTAGCCTCCACCAGCCCTGCAACAGCTAGCTGCGCTCAGCTATTGTTTTTCATCATGGCAAATGTAGTGCTTGCTCTTCTGGCTTTTTTCTCTCTGCCTACCATCAGCGAACTTGAAGTGGTTGGGAACAGTAGGCATCCCATTGAATACGGGGAAGACTGTACTACTCTAAATCATTACTTGCTTCCCAGAAAAAGCACCGGCTGGGATACCATTTTTTTCAAGTTCTGTCCCATCCGGACCATGCATTGTACTGATGATGCCATTTTGCCTCACTTTGTTGTATTATTTAGTGCATATGACTGGTTGCTATCGCTTTATTCTTATCCCCCAAGTCCTAGCAGTCCAAGGAATAGGCATAGTTCTATTCAACCAGTACCTACACACCCAGTGAGGAAGAAATGTTTTATTTTTCTTTTGCTTTTATTGTCTGGTAATATTGAACTCAACCCCGGCCCTGATATAAACTGTTTGAGTACTCCAGTTGATTTTAAATCCAGATCAGGGCTTGGTGTTGTATACCTAAACGTCAGAAGTCTATTGCCAAAACTTGACCTAGTTAAAATCTGGGTTAAATCGACTGACACTGACATTCTTGTCCTATCTGAAACTTGGCTAAAGAAATTCATCACAGACAAAGACATTGCTATTAAAGGTTACAATGTTTATCGTTGTGACTGTCCCAGAAAAGGTGGTGGCATAGCAATACATGTCAGACAGAAATTTCATGTTACTGTTCAATCATCTCTTTCCCTCAGCAGTCAATCTGAATTTCTTGCTCTGAAGTTGGAGCTTCTAAATGGACACTTTCTCACCATCGTAGGCTGCTATAGACCGCCCTCTGCTAGTAGTGAGACTTTATCATCATTGAATAAACAGCTTTCGACTTTAGACTTCAGTGAGATTCTTCTCACAGGAGATCTGAACTGGGATTGGTTATCTTCTGTTTCTGATAGTTTTAAATCTATGAGTGATTCTTTTAACCTAACACAAATAGTTAACGGGTCAGTACGCCCAAACCTTAAATGTCCAGAGAAATCCTCTCTTCTTGATTTATTCTTAACTAATTCTCCTCATAAATATTCAGATATTGGTATTTTTGCAAAAGATATGAGCGATCATTGTGTTATAGCCACTGTCAGACGAGCTAAGCTCCCAAAAGCAAGGCCACATATTATTCTAAAACGTGATTATAAACATTTTTGTGAGCAGGGTTTTCATCATGATTTATGGCACTTTGATTTGTCCAAGATCTCACTTTTTAATGATGTAGAGCTGACCTGGAAGTACTTTTATGATGCTCTTAGTATTATTATAAATAAACATGCCCCCCTCCGCAAATTTAGAGTGAAGGGTAGAAATAATCCTTGGTTCTCCCCTGAGTTGTCCAGCCTCCTTAAAGCAAGGGATGATGCCTGGGCTAAGGCCAGAAAATCTAAATTCCAGGATGACTGGCTGATATTCAAACAGCTCAGAAATCGCTTTACTTTCCTTGTTAAAAAGGCTAAGTCTGATTTTTATGTTGATAAAACTACCCGTAACCTAAATGATCCTAAGAAGTTTTGGAAAGTAGTCAAATCTTCATTTGGGGATGAAACCACAGACGAATTGCCTGTTTGCATAGTAAAAGATGCACATATTCTAGCTGACAAACCAGCCATTCTTAATTATTTTAATGAGCACTTTGTTTCTTCAGGATCTCTATTTGAGTCCTCACATCCACATCAATCAAATGTACAAGGGGTTTGCCTTCAATCACCACCTTTTAATGCTACTGCTTCAGGATTTGATCTGACTCCTTTTGATGTAGCTGAGGTCCTTAGGGCTCTACAGCAATTGGGTCTAAGTAAATCTGCCGGACCTGACAATCTTGAGCCCTTCTTTTTGAGGTCAGCTGCAGATTTTATAGCAGAACCTCTGTGTCATATTTTTAATTTAACTGTTTCTGAAAATAAGATTCCGAGAATATGGAAGTCTGCTTATGTTCTTCCCCTGCTGAAAGGTGGTGATCCCTCCATAGTTAACAACTATAGGCCAGTCTCTAAACTGTGTGTTCTCTCCAAAGTTTTAGAAAAGTTGGTCAGTGAACAACTCAAATGCTTTTTAGATGCTCATGGTCTCCTCTCACAATATCAGTCAGGTTTTCGTAAACAGCACAGTACAATAACTGCCGCTGTTAAAGTGGCAAACAACATCATAGAGGCACTAGACGGCTGGTAATATTGTGCAGCTCTTTTTATAGACTTGTCAAAGGCATTTGACACAGTCGACCATGTCATCCTTGCAGATAGACTCCAAAAGATTGGCTTATCTAACCAGGCTGTAAACTGGTTCTCTAATTATTTATCAGGTAGAACGCAGTGTGTCCAGGCCGCTGGGTCTTTTTCCTCTTTCCTCCCTGTTCTAAAGGGCGTGCCTCGAGGTTCCATATTAGGGCACTGTTGTTCACAATTTATGTGAATAATCTTTGTGATAATTTGTCTGATGCTGTGTCCCATTTTTATGCTGATGATACAGTAATTTATTGTTCTTCTTCTTCAGCTTTAAAATCGCTTAAAGTGCTGAATGCAGATAAATCAAAGACCATGCTATTTTCAAATGGCAAGCAGCTTTCATCTCACCTTCCTAGGTTGTCAACTGTTCATGGGGTTGAAATTGATATGGTCACATCTTATAAATACTTAGGCATTCTAATTGATGAGAACCTGTCCTTTAAACTGCACATCGATAAACTCGTTTCTAAGCTGAAATTGAAATTGGGTTTCTTTTTTAGAAATAAATCATGTTTTTCATTGCAAGTCAGAAAACATTTGATCACCACAACTTTTTTACCCTTGTTGGACTATGGAGACCTGCTTTTTACGAATGCTCCTGATCAGTTTTTAAAGAAATTGGATACTGTATACCACTGTGCTTTGCGTTTTATTACTGGTTGCAGCTACCGTGTACATCACTGTTCCTTATATGCCATCGCACATTGTCCATCTTTCTATGTTCGTAGACTCTCTCACTGGCTGACCTTTATTTATAAATCTATTCTTGGACTTCTGCCTACATATTTGTGTTTACACATGTGTAGAAACCTCAGCCGATTTGGCCTGCGTTCTCAGGACATCATACAAATGCGGGTCCCGAGAGTCAGAACTGAACTGGGCAAAAAGGCTTTTAAATTTTCTGCACCGTCTACCTGGAACGATGTGCAGAAGGACTTGAAACTGACACATCTTGTAACTCTGGGGGAATTCAAGACAATTATAAAAGACAGAGAATTACGTTCAATTGGATCTTGTGATTGCACTGTGTAATCATGTAATCCCACTCTGGTTTTCCTGTAGTATGTGATCGTATTTTATTTGTGTCTTGTGTGTTTGGTGTAACCATTTTGCTTTTGTGCTGCCGTCTTGACCAGGTCACTCTTGGAAAAGAGGTTTTAAATCTCAATGAGTTTTTTTACCTGGCTAAATAAAGGATATTGATTGATACTGATTGAATCTGTATGGTCCTTTTTCTCTTTAGCCTGGATGACATAATGTCCATGGTTTCCCAAAACACTTTGAAATGTGGACTTGGCAGACCACAGCACACTTTTCCACATTGTGTCAGTCCAGCTCAGATGAGCTCGAGTCCAGAGAAGTCAGCGGTGTGCCTGGATGTTGTTGATGCATGGCTTTCACTTAACATGGTAGAGTCTTAACTTGAATTTGTAGATGCAGCAATGAGCTGTGTTTACTGGAAGTGATATCCTTTATTCAGTCATGTTAGTCTTAAATGCAGGGATCGAAGGTCACTGGCATCTAGTATTGGTTTTCAGCCTTGTCCCCTAAGTGCAGAGATATCTTTGGATTTTCTGAATCTTTTGATGATGATAATTTGGATTGTAGATGGTAAAATCCCCACATTATGAGAGAGTTTTTCACAAAGTAGTGAACCTTGTGCCATCCTTGCTTGTGAACAGCTGAGCCTTTTGATTATGTGTTTTTCATACCCAATCATGATACTGTCAGCTGCTAGCAATAGCTTGTCTGCAATCGCGTGACTATTATGATGTGCAAAATTCAGATGGAGGGCAGGAAGTGTGAATTGGAAATAGAGGAACGTGACTACATAAAAGGGTTGGATGAACCTGCAGGCAGCAGGTATCATCAGAAAATTGAAACTCATGTTGGATGTGATCCATACAAATGAAGAAAAGTGTTTTTTCCTATAACTTGACCAAATTGCCTGTTCATTAATATCCAACATTGTATTGCAATCTCTCCATAACAGGATGTTTTTCGATGCTTGTGATGGTTTCTTCACCAACTACAACTGGACAGAGCAGAACCTGGAGTGGATGAAGGACTACAGTGGGGTCCAAGGCCGCCAGTCTGACGTCTATATTGGAGTGGATGTGTTTGCCCGAGGCAACGTGGTGGGAGGAAAGTTGGAAACCAATAAGGTAAACACTGTGGAACATGTGTTTCTGCTTATGAAGAAGCATTGATCTAGAGCCCTGCGCGGGACTGTTTTCTTCAACCCGCTCCTGCCCGCTCCCGCTGAATTTCTGACCATTACCCCCCGCAACCGCAACGTGTGTATTACACTCCCGCCCGCTCCCACAATGTGTATGTGCACTCCCGCCCGCACCCACAAAACTCTGAGAATTTATGCCCGCACGATAATAGAGATCGATGATTTTGTGTCTTCTCCCATCCCGCAGGAGAAAACACGTCATTTTATAGGCTATTAATAAAGAGATTCATGGGGTTGTTTGTTTTGTTTCCCTGGCCTGCAGTCTTTTGACACACTGGTCAGGAATAGCGCTCCTATTTCGTTGTTTTCATTTAGTTTTTAACGAAATAAAGGCTGTTTCATATTCTATTCTCCTCCTCTGTATTTTATTTATTTTTCTACCTTTATATAATCACGCAGTGATTGAGGTTAAGGCAGGCCTGGTGCCAGGATGAAGTTACTGAGGGGGCGGTTAAAAATTCCGAGGGGGCAAATCTTTATTATGCAACATAGGTTCACACAGTGAGTTATAAAGAGCGTGCAGCTGTGCGTAATTGTCACGCGTAATGACAGCTCGTCGCTGGTGTTTTTTTTTGTTGTTTATGTTGTTTTTTTTCTGAGGCTCACCCTTCTGATGAAAGATTGTTACACTTGAACAGTTTTAAATTAAAACAGGACGGCACACGTTGTGAAGGTAGATACTGTCACTATAAATGACTTTATAGTGGAAGAGGAAGAGAGAGTTCCTCGTTTGAAGCCTGAGTGGAGCCGACTTGTGAAGCAACCTGTAGCAACTTAGCTTGGTTTGCTAAGCTAATGGCTACATCCAGCCCTCCCAATGAAAACCAGCAACTCATTAAGAAAAACAGGATCATTGTCAACCTCAAGGAAGACATCCGAAGGCTGTCAGCGGAACTCAAGTCCCAATCTGAGCTGCTGACAAACACCCTGGACGTGGCTCACGAGCAGTCTCTACAGATCTCCTCATTAAAAGCTGCTCTTCAGGACACAGTAGCCTGGGATCCTACCTCCTCTCCTCCGCAGCCCAGCAGTTTAACGCCCCGTCGTAAGCCGCAATGGTTGGAGGTGGTGTTGCGGAGCAAAAAAAGGACCTCGCTCGGCATCGGTCTCTCATCCCACCTCAGCCTTTCCAACAGATTTGAGCCTCTGTCATCGCGGGTCGAAGCGCCGGACTCCGATAAGCTCAAGGATGATGCAGCCCATTCCACGTCTCCCCAGTCCGGGAGTCATCCTCTGCCGGCAGCTCCCCTCCTGGCTGAAAGCTGGCAGGCTCCCCGCGTGGACAGCTCTGTGTCCCCCCTCGCACACACCACGGAAACAGAGCGGCAACAGAGGAAACACAATGGCTTAACTCATAAAGGTGAGACTATGAAACTGAGCAATAACAAAGTTAACGGGTCACAAGCCAGTGCCAGGCCGAGAGCCAGAGAGCATTCGTCCAAAAACAAAGCTAAGAGGATATTCTGATTGGGGATTTTATAATGAGGCAGGTGGAAATGGCCAGGACTGAAAATCTAACTGTGAATAACACATCAGTCAGAGAGGTGGCAGCTATGCTACCAGACATCATGTCTACACGGCCACATATTAAGAAGATTGTTATTCATGCTGGCTCATTTGACATCCTCACGAATAAATCTGGGTCTGAGACCCTAAAGAAAGACTTTTTGTTTTTATTGGAAACACTTAAAAAAAACTTCACTCAGGAGTGTCTTTCATCTCTGGACCTATCCCAACACTCAGCAGAGGTTGCGAGTCCTTCAGCAGACTCCTTGGCTTAAGCACCTGGCTGTCATCAGCCTGCCTCGAGCAACAGGTTGGATTTATTGATAATTTTAATATTCTTTGGAACATAAAAAGCCGCTTCATGCCAGACGGGATTCACCCAAACAACCTTGGCTCCAGACATCTTGGCTGCAACATACAGTACAGGCCAAAAGTTTGGACACACCTTCTCATTCAATGCGTTTTCTTTATTTTCATGACTATTTACATTGTAGATTCTCACTGAAGGCATCAAAACTATGAATGAACACATGTGGAGTTATGTACTTAACAAAAAAAGGTGAAATAACTGAAAACATGTTTTATATTCTAGTTTCTTCAAAATAGCCACCCTTTGCTCTGATTACTGCTTTGCACACTCTTGGCATTCTCTTGATGAGCTTCAAGAGGTAGTCACCTGTAATGGTTTCCACTTCACAGGTGTGCCTTATCAGGGTTAATTAGTGGAATTTCTTGCTTTATCAATGGGGTTGGGACCATCAGTTGTGTTGTGCAGAAGTCAGGTTAATACACAGCCGACAGCCCTATTGGACAACTGTTAAAATTCATATTATGGCAAGAACCAATCAGCTAACTAAAGAAAAACGAGTGGCCATCATTACTTTAAGAAATGAAGGTCAGTCAGTCCGGAAAATTGCAAAAACTTTAAATGTGTCCCCAAGTGGAGTCGCAAAAACCATCAAGCGCTACAACGAAACTGGCACACATGAGGACCGACCCAGGAAAGGAAGAGTCACCTCTGCTTCTGAGGATGAGTTCATCCGAGTCACCAGCCTCAGAAATGGCAAGTTAACAGCAGCTCAGATCAGAGACCAGATGAATGCCACACAGAGTTCTAGCAGCAGACCCATCTCTAGAACAGCTGTTAAGAGGAGACTGCGCCAATCAGGCCTTCATGGTCAAATAGCTGCTAGGAAACCACTGCTAAGGAGAGGCAACAAGCAGAAGAGATTTGTTTGGGCCAAGAAACACAAGGAATGGACATTAGACCAGTGGAAATCTGTGCTTTGGTCTGATGAG
Source organism: Epinephelus lanceolatus (assembly GCF_041903045.1). Lineage (NCBI taxonomy): Eukaryota > Metazoa > Chordata > Actinopteri > Perciformes > Serranidae > Epinephelus > Epinephelus lanceolatus. The sequence continues at coordinate 2,911,106 of NC_135751.1, forward strand.
TCCAAATTTGAGATCTTTGGTTCCAACCGCCGTGTCTTTGTGAGACGCAGAAAAGGTGAATGGATGGATTCCACATGCCTGGTTCCCACTGTGAAGCATGGAGGAGGTGTGATGGTGTGGGGGTGTTTTGCTGGTGACACTGTTGGGGATTTATTCAAAATTGAAGGCACACTGAACCAGCATGGCTACCACAGCATCCTGCAGCGACATGCCATCCCATCCGGTTTGCGTTTAGTTGGACGATCATTTATTTTTCAACAGGACAATGACCCCAAACACACCTCCAGGCTGTGTAAGGGCTATTTGACCAAGAAGGAGAGTGATGGAGTGCTGCGGCAGATGACCTGGCCTCCACAGTCACCGGACCTGAACCCAATCGAGATGGTTTGGGGTGAGCTGGACCGCAGAGTGAAGGCAAAGGGGCCAACAAGTGCTAAACACCTCTGGGAACTCCTTCAAGACTGTTGGAAAACCATTTCAGGTGACTACCTCTTGAAGCTCATCGAGAGAATGCCAAGAGTGTGCAAAGCAGTAATCAGAGCAAAGGGTGGCTATTTTGAAGAAACTAGAATATAAAACATGTTTTCAGTTATTTCACCTTTTTTTGTTAAGTACATAATTCCACATGTGTTCATTCATAGTTTTGATGCCTTCAGTGAGAATCTACAATGTAAATAGTCATGAAAATAAAGAAAACACATTGAATGAGAAGGTGTGTCCAAACTTTTGGCCTGTACTGTACATCACACCATCGAGTCATCTTATCAGAACATATATGCACTGATAAGCAGGAAGGTCAGCACACAGGGAGCAGACAGACAGACAGTTACTGCTCCCAAAACAACAACCGCCTCCCATGATGATGACGTCACGGTCTGTGACTCTGTCCTCCACATTACAAGAAACCTGCAGAGATTGTCCCTGTACCAGCAAGAATGTCAAGAAAAGAAGAGATAGGACAGTCACCATGCCGCTTTCCCCCTTATGCTGGCAATTTCACTCAGCCGGCGGCATGGCAAAAATAAAAACAACTGCAGAAAATCAAGGACGGTCAACCCATCAAATCTGATATGTATCTCATGTCAATCACAGTCTGTCTCTAAACTTATGCCAGATAACGTTTCACAACTAGCACTTCTAAATAGCAGGTCTCTGGCTGGCAAATCCTTCATAATCAATGATTTTATTAACAAGCACAAACTTGATTTTATGTTTTTAACTGAAACTTGGCTAGGTCAGGAAAATAGTGCAGCAGTTTTGATTGAGACAACCCCTCCAAATTTTAGTTTCTTTAATGAAGCAAGAATACATAAGAGAGGAGGCGGAGTTGCCACTCTGTTCAAGGACAGCTTCCAGTGTAAGCAAATGTTTTATGGTCAATTTGACTCCTTTGAATATGTTGCCACTCAGTTAAAATCCCCCTGTCGAGCAATTTTAGTGACCATCTACAGATGCAAGGTTTTTTGATGAGTTTGCCAAATTGCTGTCTATTGTGTGCATGGATTTTGACTGTGTTGTTTTAGTGGGAGATTTTAACATTCATGTTGATAATCTTACAGATGGGTGTGCTAAGGAACTGTTAAATATTCTGGATAACTTTGGGCTTTCTCAGCATGTCACAGAACCAACACATAACAGAGGACACATATTAGATCTAATTATTTCCAAAGGTCTTAATACCTCTGAGGTTGTGGTGAACGATGTCGCTTTATCTGACCATTACTGTGATTCGTTCAAAATGACCACCCTTGCTAATCCTATGAAAAGTGAAGCAGAGGTGATCAGAAAGCGTTATATAAATGATAACACCTGTGCATTATTCACCCAGGGTTTTACACCATCACCAACCCTGCCCTCAGCTCTAGTTGATGACCTTGTAAGCAGTTTGTTGTGACTGTTATTGATTCTATCGCCCCAATTAAGACCAAAGTTCTGTCAGGTAGGAAAAAGGCACCCTGGAGAAACGCCACACTGGTTAAAGAATACAAAAGAGTATGTAGACAAGCTGAAAGCAGGTGGCGAAAAAACAAACTCCAGGTATATTACGACATTTATAAAGAGAGTCTTCACAACTATAACCAGGAACTGAAGAATGCAAAGCAATCATATTTTTCAGAGATTATCAATAGAAACAGTAATAATGCCCGCACACTTTTTTCTGTAGTGGACAGACTGACCAACCCCACAGCATCACTCCCTCCTGAACTACTGTCCAACAAGTCATGTAATGACTTTGCAGAATTCTTCACAAACAAAATATTACAGATAAGACAGGCAGTGTGCAGCTCCAACTCAGGAATGATAACACTTGTGCCTTCCTGTCCTCCGGTTAATCTAGGACATTTTAGCCTCCTAGATTACACAACTCTAACAGAAACGGGTTCAAAATTAAAGCCCACAACATGCTGCCTTGATATTCTGCCTTCAAACTTTTTTAAAACCATTTTTAACTGCATAGCTCCGGATGTACTGCAGATAATAATACTCTTAAAGCAGGCCAGTTTCCCCAGGCCTTGAAAACTGCAGTAATAAAAAAAATCAAATCTGGATGCCACAACAATTAGTAACTATAGGCCAATATCAAATCTGCCATTTTTGGGGAAAATTATTGAAAGAGTTGTCTTCCAGCAAACCAATACTTTTATGATGCAAAACAATCTTTTTAACACATTTCAGTCTGGATTTCGGCCACGCCACAGCACCAAGACTGTACTTATCAAAGTCTTAAATGATATTCATCAGAATAATGATGCATGCAAATCCTCTGTCCTGGTATTACTAGATCTCAGTGCTGCATTTGATACAGTTAAACATAATATACTACTTAGCAGATTGGAAAAGTGGGTGGGACTCACTGGCACTGTGCTACAATGGTTCACATCTTACTTAGAAGATAGGGACTTTTTTGTGTCAATTGGTAACCATGAATCTGAACTAACTACGATCACATGTGGGATTCCTCAAGGGTCCATTCTCGGACCACTTCTATTCAACATCTATATGCTACCCCTAGCCCAGATTATGGAACATCACAACATCGCCTATCATGCGTATGCCGACGACACACAACTCTATATCTCAGTGTCATCACATGACTACAGTCCCTTACTCTCACTGAGTAACTGTATTCATCAAATCAATGACTGGATGTGCCAGAATTTTCTCCAGCTAAATCCAGAAAAGACAGAGGTATTAATTTTTGGCCCTAAAAATGAAAGGGCAAAGATCAGCGCCCACCTTGGCTCTATGTCATTGACAGCTACAAATCAAGCCAGAAATCTTGGTGTTATTATTGACTCAGACCTGAACTTCAACAGCCATTTAAAGTTTATTACTAAATCTGCCTATTACCACCTGAAAAACATAGCTATAATTAAGGGGTTTCTGTCTAAACAAGACATGGAAAAACTTATTCATGCATTCATTTTTAGTAGGTTGGATTATTGCAATGGCTTATTTACAGGCCTTAACAAAAAATCAATCAGACAGCTGCAGCTGATTCAGAACGCTGCCGCCAGAGTCCTTACAAACACCTGGGGTCTGTTTCACAAAGCAGGTTTAGTGAAAACTCAGAGTCTGTTAACCCTGAAATGAGGGAAACTCTGAGTTTTCCGTTTCAAAAAGGGAGGTAACTCAAACCAGAGAAAGAGGAGTAACTCTAGCCTGTTTCAGAGAGAGAGGTAACTTAAGCTCTCGGTCAGTTACCGTAGTAACAGACTCTATGAACCTAACCTGGTCGGGACCAGGTTTTTGTCAATGAACCTCGAGTTTCTCTCTGTCTCCGCCCTCTTTCAGAGCCACACAGTCCATTTGATTTCCTCATTCATTCAGTCAGCAGGCGAGTTTTGGCGTAGCCTAGTTCTGCCGTCTGTCATTTTAAAAAATCAGAGTCAGTATATTAGAAGTCCATTAGGCACAGTAGGTGGCGACTTTTTTCAATAACATGGCATGTCCTTTTGATAACGATCCTGTGGATGAAGGTGCAATATTACTGCGCAGAGAATTAAATATTCGTCGGGAGATGGTTATCAGACCACGCATAGATGTTTTAGCATTTCCACACAATTATCTTTTTGAGCTGTACTGTTTCACGTCACAGTCCATCACCTACATACACAACCTAATCCGTCCTTACATTTGCAACATTACCAATCGTAGTCATGCTCTCACATCCCAGCAGATATTATGTGTTGCGCTGCGTTTCTTTGCAAATGGAAGTTTTTGTACAATGTCGGAGATGCTGAGCACTTGAGTAAGGCAACTGTATGCAGGGCGGTCAGAAAAGTGTGCTCGTTTTACGGGCATCTGCCTTCTTTCTGTTGGCTGAGTAGAAGTCTGTGTTAGTTTAAATAGGCTTAATTATTTAACAGAACATGATATAGATGAGAAGATATTTATGTGTGTGAAAACAGCATTATGTTGGGGATAAAACAACTGCACAGTCAAACAGCCACTTAATATTTACTTTACAATGTAAAACATGATCAGAATGAGGTACCCCCATGAGATTATGCCGAGGTCTTACCTGTTTGAACAATGTTTTTATATTTCATCCTAAACTGCTGCCAAGTGCGCTTCTCCCCTGCGGGATTGCACCTAAATGAAATAAATTAATAGGCTACCATTCAAGCAGTTTTCCCCTGTAATATTATTGTGATTGCAAAGGACTACATTTAAACTTACGCATTGACCCGAGCAGCAATGTTCTCCCATGCCGTCTCCCTCTCTTTTGCAGCTGCAGCGGTGTTGTACTTCTTTTTGAAAACGTGTGCAAACTCGCCGTATGAGCGCATTAAGATTTTTAATTCTAATGGGGTGAAAAACGCAGCCCTCCTCTTCCCCGTTGCCATGGTGACTTGTCGAATCGGGGCTCCATTGATGCTGGCTTTTTATAGTTGTGGTGCACGCGCTTAACTCCAGGTAAAACTACTCTGAGTTGATTAAACTGATTCAAATCAGCTGTTCTGGAACCGGAAACTCAGAGTTTCCTATCTCAGAGTAGATCAACTCAGAGTTCAGGATTAGACTCAGAGTTTGTTGAACCTGCTTTGTGAAACGGACCCCAGGAAACTAGACCATATTACACCGGTCATTAAATTGTTACACTGGCTTCCTGTGAGTCAAAGAATAGATTTTAAAATCTTACTGCTGGTCTACAAAGCCCTGAATGGTCTCGGACCAAAATACATGCTTGATCTACTGGTTCCCTACGAAGCATCCAGACCCCTTAGGTCATCTGGAACTGGTTTGTTGTGTGTTCCAAGAGCAAGAACCAAGCAAGGTGAGGCAGCATTCAGTTATTATGCTCCTCACCTGTGGAACAAACTTCCTGTAGATCTGAGGTCTGCTCAAACTGTCAGCTCCTTTAAATCAGGGCTAAAAACACTATTGTTTACTGAAGCATACTCTTAGATTAAATACTTACCTGCTGTATTCTACTGCCCGTACTTTTTAACTACACACTGCTGATTTATGCCTTTTATTATTCTACTTCTTTTCTTATCCTGACTGTTCTATTTGGGTTTATTGTTAAATCGGCTGCAAATGTCAGAGATTTCAGGGCTGAGGACTGAGTGCGGGCTGAAATCTCCAATAGGAGGGGTTTCAGAGTCTAAGGAATTAAGAGGTTGGGCTGGCGTCATCCCTGCGGGGGGTGACCGGGAAGTCTGAGTCAGCTGCTGTGACTCGACACTGGGGAGCACGCTGTGAATTCAAATCTAGTAGGGAGATGTCCTGTGATGGATCTTTAGAGTTCATTACGATCTGAATAAGACCAGTGTGTGGAACCTGTGTCCGGCGGGACGGTAAGACTCTGAGTGAAGGACTCAAGAGCAAATAGTGGGCGGGCATTGGGTGTATTATTAAGGGAGGCGTCCTATACACTCATTAAAAAACAGACCCGACCAACCAAATTCAAGATGGTTCAGAGCCAGGGACAAGAGATCCTAGCTGAAATCTCTGACAGAGCCGGTTTTTGAAATTAAACTTAAATGTTGTCTAAGAGCACTTTTTGGTGGCAAGGAGTCGCAGGACTGATAAGGCCTATCACGCCCTGGACCCTTGGCCGTATATACAAATGTTCTATAGTTTAACGATAATGACTGTGTATGCAGTGCTCTTAGATGCAATGTATTGAGCCTGTTTTTATTTTATGTTACTGTATTTTATTATCCCTATCATTCTCAATTTCTGTTTCCCTTTTTAATTGACTGTTTTTATTGTTTTAAATTGTGTCTTGTTGCTTTTAATGTCTCTGTAAAGCACTTTGAATTACCTTGTGTTGAATTGTGCTATACAAATAAACTTGCCTTGCCTTGCCTTGCCTTGCCTTGCCTTGCCTTTGTCTCATGACAGATGGAGCTGACAGACAGACAAACAGGTGGAGCAAGCGGCAAATTGGTATGAAAGCTGGTTCAGGCCAGGGCATATTTGTCCATTTATGAATAAATATAGAGTGGAAACGCTTATGCATGTGCACCAAGATCCCGCAGTGGTTTTTTTTAGCCGCCCGTTCCCGCCCGCAGCAAAGTCCAAACCGCCCGCTCCCGCAATATTTGCGTTGGGTCCCGCGGGACCCGGCGGGACCCAGTCCCAATGCAGCCCTCTACATTGATCATCATCAAAACATTTACAGTATGGACTGTTTTGTTTTGGTCATCAACAGGCACTGGAAATCATTCGGAAGCACAACTTCTCTGTAGCCATCTTTGCTCCAGGGTGGGTGTACGAGACTCACAATGATAGGACCGAATTTCGCAAGAATCAGGACAAGTAAGATCAACACAGCATTAACACAGATGTCACAGTGACCTTTAACGTGGATGTATGCATGTCAGTCAGTGAGGCTGTTTTTAAACAGTGTGCTGTCCTGCCTGCAGGTTCTGGGCTCTTCTGTCGGACTACCTGTACATTCATCGGCCAACCTCACCTCTCCCTTTCATCTCCTCCTTCTGCCAGGGCTTTGGGAAGGCTATCTACTGGAGAGGACAGGTACTGCAGGAGGTGGATCTGCAACTAGAGGCAGATGGTGTGGGCTTGTGAATAGTTCATCAGTGCAGTTATCAAAGAAACTATTTATATGATTGCATTAATCCACCTCTAATTCAGACATAGTACTTCTGCATCTCATGTTGCAAATGCTCAGATCATATCCTCATTGTTTTGACACAACAGTGTCAGAAAGGATTAATAAGCCCTGGTAATTCAACATGTCCCTGTAGTTATTTAGTTGTAACCTGGTATAAAATGACTATCACAAACATCAAGTATAAATGGTCACAGCGTTTTTCTAAGTCACTAACATGAGACAAGCTTTAGCATTTTGGTTCCCTCTCTCTCTCTCTCTCTCTCTCCTGTGGCTCTTTCTCCCTCTCTCGCTTTCTCTCACACACACACACACACACACACACACACACAAAGACTCACAAGCATGACACATGGGCACCCGGTAGCTCAGTGGTTAGAGCAGGCCTTCCATGTACAAAGGCAATGTCCTTTGTCAGCAGCAGCCACGGGTTCAGTTCCAGCCTGTGGCCATTTGCTGCGTTTCAAATAAATAAAAATAATGAATTATCACATGTGACATCGCCACGGTTACAGTTTAACTTAATGAGATTATTGATAGTGTGAGCAGACACGGCGTATCTCTTTGTATCTGTAGGGCTCCAGACCACGACTATTTAGTCATATTTTTCGACCATGGAGCACTAGTGCAACTTGCAAATACTATTGATATACAGTACAGGCCAAAAGTTTGGACACACCTTCTCATTCAATGCGTTTTCTTTATTTTCATGACTATTTACATTGTAGATTCTCACTGAAGGCATCAAAACTATGAATGAACACATGTGGAGTTATGTACTTAACAAAAAAAGGTGAAATAACTGAAAACATGTTTTATATTCTAGTTTCTTCAAAATAGCCACCCTTTGCTCTGATTACCGCTTTGCACACTCTTGGCATTCTCTTGATGAGCTTCAAGAGGTAGTCACCTGAAATGGTTTCCACTTCACAGGTGTGCCTTATCAGGGTTAATTAGTGGAATTTCTTGCTTTATCAATGGGGTTGGGACCATCAGTTGTGTTGTGCAGAAGTCAGGTTAATACACAGCCGACAGCCCTATTGGACAACTGTTAAAATTCATATTATGGCAAGAACCAATCAGCTAACTAAAGAAAAACGAGTGGCCATCATTACTTTAAGAAATGAAGGTCAGTCAGTCCGGAAAATTGCAAAAACTTTAAATGTGTCCCCAAGTGGAGTTGCAAAAACCATCAAGCGCTACAACGAAACTGGCACACATGAGGACCGACCCAGGAAAGGAAGACCAAGAGTCACCTCTGCTTCTGAGGATAAGTTCATCCGAGTCACCAGCCTCAGAAATGGCAAGTTAACAGCAGCTCAGATCAGAGACCAGATGAATGCCACACAGAGTTCTAGCAGCAGACCCATCTCTAGAACAGTTGTTAAGAGGAGACTGCGCCAATCAGGCCTTCATGGTCAAATAGCTGCTAGGAAACCACTGCTAAGGAGAGGCAACAAGCAGAAGAGATTTGTTTGGGCCAAGAAACACAAGGAATGGACATTAGACCAGTGGAAATCTGTGCTTTGGTCTGATGAGTCCAAATTTGAGATCTTTGGTTCCAACCGCCGTGTCTTTGTGAGACGCAGAAAAGGTGAACGGATGGATTCCACATGCCTGGTTCCCACTGTGAAGCATGGAGGAGGAGGTGTGATGGTGTGGGGGTGTTTTGCTGGTGACACTGTTGGGGATTTATTCAAAATTGAAGGCACACTGAACCAGCATGGCTACCACAGCATCCTGCAGCGACATGCCATCCCATCCAGTTTGCGTTTAGTTGGACGATCATTTATTTTTCAACAGGACAATGACCCCAAACACACCTCCAGGCTGTGTAAGGGCTATTTGACCAAGAAGGAGAGTGATGGAGTGCTGCGGCAGATGACCTGGCCTCCACAGTCACCGGACCTGAACCCAATTGAGATGGTTTGGGGTGAGCTGGACCGCAGAGTGAAGGCAAAGGGGCCAACAAGTGCTAAACACCTCTGGGAACTCCTTCAAGACTGTTGGAAAACCATTTCAGGTGACTACCTCTTGAAGCTCATCGAGAGAATGCCAAGAGTGTGCAAAGCAGTAATCAGAGCAAAGGGTGGCTATTTTGAAGAAACTAGAATATAAAACATGTTTTCAGTTATTTCACCTTTTTTTGTTAAGTACATAACTCCACATGTGTTCATTCATAGTTTTGATGCCTTCAGTGAGAATCTACAATGTAAATAGTCATGAAAATAAAGAAAACGCATTGAATGAGAAGGTGTGTCCAAACTTTTGGCCTGTACTGTAGGAGCTGGAGAGCTGTTAGTGTGTTTCCAGCTCACAGTGAATAAATCCTCGCATTTAAAGACGCCGCGGCAACAGTTCAACTTTCTGCTAACTGCTAACAACTGTTGACCAGAAGCTTCAAGTTCACAGCAGAGAAATCAACACTTCCAGCCTAAGACGAGCCAGGTACTTCAAAAAAAGCACCAGTGGCTCTGCTTATATTTGTTTAATTCTAACAATACTTTATTTAACTTTATTGTAAAAGTACTTTATTCAACTTTATTATAACAGTATTTTATTGGACTTTATTATAACAGTACTTTAATTTTATTGACTGTAGCTACTTTATTTAACTTTATTGTAACTGTAGTTTATTGAATAACTGTGTGTTTCAGTATTCTACAGTATTTTAGAGGAGATTTCAAAATTTCGAGATATATATCGTGTATAGCGATTTAGTCTAAAAATATTACAGTATTATTTTTAAGCCATGTTACCCAGCCCTAGAGGAAATAAAGGTAAACACAGATGATGGTTGTGCATAATGGCACTGCTGCCTTCACGTCTGCCGGGGTTTAATGAACTGCATGTGGAGCTTTTCATACAGTCTAGTCCACACGGACCCGTGTACTTCTGAAACCAAAGTTTTTCGGGCTCTGGTTTCCAAAAAAAATTTGTCCACACGAGTGGTGTGATAAAAAAATATGATATCCACACGAAACCGCAAAACCTGCTACCAAGTGATGTAATACACATGCCAAAGCAGTAGGTGGCAATGTAACTTCTAACGGAAAGGCCATTTTAACTAATCAGAAGTCAGAGTTAATACCGGAATAGGGAAGTGCGGAAAATAAAAACAACCCGATCCACAAAAGTAGCACGACCTAATTCAACAGCAGAGGCGTCTGGATGACCAACTACACTACCGCGATTCGGTTCTGGATCTGGCTGGGTTGGACCTCCATTGGCAGGCCTGTTGCTGCTTTCGTGGTAGTGTAGTTGGGGTAGCTAGCAACAGGAGCAGCCCCCTTCGTTGGTCGTTAGGTCGAGCAGCTGGATATGCCATCCAAAGAGGGCAGATAGCACGCTCACAAACAAAGTTAGTGTGACATATAGGATATTAATGTGTATCTGCCCACTCAATTGTGACATTATTTTATGCATATGATATCCATTTTGTATCTTTACAGATACCATACAGATACCCCCATTCAATTTAAAGCATAACTGATTTGAGTAAAGGCACAAGAGCAAATCTGGGTATATAAACGGTTGGTTTGCGCTGTGTTCTTCAGTTGGCAGTTACACCTAGAGTAAAGCTACTGAAGACCAGCAAAATCACTTTGTGTTTTTATTTATTCTTTCAGGTGGGTAAATGTCACCTAAGCACCTTCAGATTTTATCAGTAGTGTACCCTTAATAGATAATTTGTTTATATAGTTTGTATTGTGCTTTGTGATATTGTTTGAGGGAACTGTAATGTAAGGTAACTGCATATGAGTGGATGCAACTGTCGCTAATGCTAGCGTAGTTCCTCAGGGATTTAAGCTATTACTTTAATTTTGACAATCTAACCTGTGACAACACATTAGCTAAGGGTTTAAGGACTGTAACTGTTGGTAGCTGTTGTTGATTTTGTTAAAATATGTTGAATTATAATTTTATGGGTTATTGTTTGTCGGACGATTGAGCTTAGCTAACTAACGCTAACGTCAGCTGTCACTTGTTGCCATAGCAACGGTAAACATTCACATATGGGCTAAGTGCAGAGTGCACAATCAAGCTTCATTGTAAATATAGTTAAGATCAGAGTTGGGTAAGGGTTACTTTAAAAGTAATCAAATTACTTTATTGCATTACTTTTTTGAAAAGTAACCAGTTGCTTTACTGCGTTACTCCCTGAGTAAAGTAACTCAAGTACTTTTAAAGTACCTTTGAGTATTCTACATTTCCTATTGGGCAATGGACTACAGGGCGCTTAGCCTACATTTTTTGTCTCCAAAATTAAAGTTATGGACCACTTGCCCTTCACTGAGATCCAATTCTCCCATCACAGCCGTCACTTTGACCAATAGAAACACAGAACGATCTGCTGCCGTAGACAACTGTATGACAACAACACCCAAGTGTTTTTAATATTTCCTCTAGGGATGTTACCACACAGAGTAAAAGGGGAAAATGATAGTGTGAAACAGCAGAGGCACTTTGTCAACCCAATGACTACGACTAGTACTGTCATTAGCATCAAGCTAGCAAACAATGTTACGTCCTCATAATGGAGATGGACATAAAGTAATAACATTAACAAATAGTGGTGGGGCTTTTACTCACCACAACTGCAGAGGCTACCAGCTTCATTTGAAACAAACTACATTATAGACAGTCTGTTATTTATCATTCCCTCTGTATCTTTATATATTTACTTTTTATCCGCTAGAGTTGCCTTGATAAAGTTAATGCATCGCGCCGTCATTTCAAACTCAACACTTCCCAAATTTGTTTCAAATTAAAAGCCCCCTTATAACCTCGGCTGAGAGAATCCCTCCATTTTCTAAATAGGCTTTTATTGTGAAACATTTGTAGGAACTTGGTTGTGGAGGATACAGTAGCTTGAATGTTTACGTACGGTGCTTCAAATCTAGCTCCTGCCATCTGCTGACGCTTTTTACGTTACTACAATAACATTTCGGCTGACACATGAATAGACACAGTGACTCAAATGATAGTAAAAGTAATAAAAATAGGACAAGAATAACCTGATGACATCACACACGTCGTGAAAGACGACCAGGGATAACTGGTGTGGACCATCGTGTAGTGTGTCGTGTCTGTCGGCCAAGTCACGGCACGATTTTATGACTCCACAATCGTGCAATGTGACATAGTGACTTTCAGAACGGGCAGAAAAGTTGTGTAGTACTAATGTGTACCAGGCATAATGCAAGTCCTGAGTCTGACCTGTCTGTCAGCGAGTCCTCCTCCATCTATTGAGTTGTGGGGATTTTACTGATGATCCTGCGGAATGTTTTAGACTCCACCATAGACAATGGCAGCATTTCTTCTACCACGTAGCTAGCCACAAGCTTCATGGCTTCTTCTGAACTGATAGGTTTAACGTTATCTCCGTTATTAGAACCAAAAGACAGTCGTTGCTGTTTTGGAGCTGAAAGACCAGCGTTCTAAAAGTAACAGAAGTAACTGATGGCTTGTTTGAAAATGTACTCAAGTATTTGATTACTCAAACAGCAAACTAACGCGTTAGGTTACTTGTTACTGCAAAAAGTAATCAAAGTACTCTAACGCTTAACACGTTATACCCAACTGTGGTTAAGACACATTGTATTTAACACAGGATGTGGGATTTTAGTACTTAGCAAACTTTTAGAAAAGAGCTATTCACCATCGCTCTGACGTCAAACAATGGAGACAGGTAATAAAATACTACGGTTATCCTATCTACACGCAACTGCTGGCACCGGAGTCTTCCAAAAACTTCACCCTGGACTCCGGTTTCAAAGAAACGCGGTTTTGGGGGCCCCAAAGTGCGGTTGTGTGTGGCCAAACAGCCAAATCGCGTAGAATGATAAACGGTTTCAGAAGTACACGGGTCTGTGTGGACAACAGAATCTGTAGGATTCACTGATTTTCATCTATAGATCAGTGCAGACTGATTTACCAGTGTTTCTGCTTTAACCACTTGAACGTTACCAAAACCTAAGTTTTGATGCAGATTTAAATTCATCTACTGGCTGAAGAGGGCTTGATTAAAATGTTTATTTACATTTTAAGCATTATTTCATTATTGCTATACATTTTCTCCAAATATTTAGCTGGCTCTTTGTCATCAGACTGGTTAGATGGCAGATAGACGTGCCAGAGACGGACGGTCTGTTCTCGGTGCAAAGTCAAAAACCCATTCTACTCCTACATGACAATATCAGACACAGCGAATTTGAAGTTTTAGTGACCAAAAAGCATCACAAAGTATCAGACATAGGATAAAATTTTCACAGTATGACTGCTGCTGCATCTAAAACCAACCTGAATGCTGCATAAATAATAATATAATACATGGATTGACACAACAAGCACCAAATACTGACAACACTTGTATGTATTCTTAGAACTCAGTTTTTCATCCAGCACTTTGTCACGTAGCTGTTGTTAGACCTCAGTGATACATCCAGCACTTTGTCATGTAGCTGTTGTTAGAACTCAGTAATACATCCAGTACTTTGTTATGTGGTAGGGGCAAATCAAAGCATTTCTTAAATAATTAGTATCGGCTATATTGAGCCATGCAGAGCCTGATCCTGTCCTTTGTTGTACTTAAGCTGTTACACAGGTGTTTTACTTGCAAAGTAAGTGCAGCCATTGTCAACTCTCCAACTCTGTCTCTCCAACACTTTACACCCCGCCTTCCGTGAAACACCAAATATCACAAACAATAGCGAACGTAGTATAAGACTGTTTATTATTTTATTATTTGCCTGAATTATGAGCACATGTTTTATGTCAGCTACTGCTGAGAATACTCTCTGAAAGGGACAGAGAAATTCCCACGAGACAGCAACAAGGCCTAAAAGATCTAAGAGAAGGTTATTTTATTCTTTATTCTGTTTAAAAAAAAAACAAAAAACAACAACATTAAGAAACAGAAGTTTCTGACCTTTGTTCAACGTCGTATCTCAGGAACAGAAGGGTAGACATTTGGTCAGATTGGTGACATTGGTGACACTAATCTTGGGTGGCCACCTTGAGACTGTGCTGATTGTATACATCTGTGCTGCAGGGGGGAATAAGCACTCATATTTTGACAGATATGGATGTTAACTGTAACTGCAACTTCAGTGGTGCAAGAAAGCATACATTACAAAGCATTAGTTCTATTTTTTTTAATATATTGCAGAGATATTCAGTTACATAGCATATTCATTGGATTGTTTTTAATAAGTGTACACTGTGTATTATATAAGAAAATACAAGTATCGTATTGGGACTCGTATTGGCAGATACTTAAAGTGAAATGACTCAGATCAGGATCGGGAGCAAAAAAGTTGATGGGGACATCACCAAAGAGCTGCACTGATCACGTCGCACTAGTCCTCACATCTCTACACTGGCTTGCAGTTAGTTTTGTTGATTGTATTTATTATATTATTATTATTTAGTTGATTATAACATTTTCTTTCTGGGTGTGTGCTTGTTTATTCAGGGAAATGTAATGAAGGTTTGTATATTTGCTTGATGACTGCACTTTTGTTTTGTGTGTGTGCAGCGTGAGGTAGACAGGAGCTGGTTTAACCTGACTGCCCAGGAGATCCAGCCCTTGTACTACTATAAGGAGCTAGAGGGCCGGGGCTGGCTGAGCAGCCGTGGCTGCCCCGAGGATGCCTGGAATGGAGGCTCTTCACTGCTGCTGGACGGACTCATCCCTGCCACTCACACATCTCCAGTTTGTGCCAAGTGTGTGTGTTTCTTGTTCACCCTTGCTTATTTTCATGTGGGGGAAAAGTGATCTTGTCAACACTGCCTCCCCACACACACAAGTCTCACAGTTAATACACAGTACTCTGTTGTGAATCTCTCAGGATCTTCTCCCTCCATGTACCCCTGGCATCCAAGACTCTGGTGACCCTCATCTACAAGCCATCTACTGGGATCAGAGTTTCTTTGGAGCTGAAGACAACAGACGCCAGTCTTTGCACACACATGGAGATCCAGGATGTCAATGGTTGATTTCTCACAATCTATCCAGTATCCATACCTCCTCATCCTACCCCAGCTATAATCATTTAGGAATAATGAATCTCATCAATGTGTACCCACTCATGAAAAGGTTTTATTCAGCAGGCAGAAACAAATGATTTACACTGAGTTTTGCAGTTAAAGAGAATTTGCTGAATTCAGCTATGAACACTTGTACGAGAAATTCTCACAGAAAACATGTCATTCCATTAAGGATCAAATATTCTATGGAAAAATTTTCAGCCTCAAGTATGTCCCACCCAGGGATATTATATTATTCCTGCTATTAGCACCCCAAATGCTTATTTTTGTAAATGTGTTCTTTAGATTTGTATCTTTATGTCCTGGGTTGGATGTTAATGCCATGCATTACGTGTGCAGTTACCGTTGTGTCTCCCATGGTGCCGGATGAGGGGCTCCAGTTGGTGAGCCAGTTCTCTCAGCTGTGTGGCAACTTGAGTCCAGATGGTTGGACTGTTGGGTAAGGCACTCTAACAGTAAATAACAGCTAAGTTAATGGACTTCATCATACAGTCTTTGTGTACCCTTCATGTCACTGTGGTAGGTGTTCACAGTTGGAGCTTAGTGGCTGTGCTCTTCGAGAAGTTTGTTTCAACATCCAGCGGGATGGTGGGCCTCAGGACACACCTTTCAGCTGCAGGGTGGGAGAAATCATGGTGAGAAAGGGAGATGCTTGTGTTGAATGTGTTCTCTACACTGTACAGGGTTAGAGGCCCAGATATAAACACATAGAAAAACTTTTTAAGTTGTTTTAACTGCTTTCAGTGCTGGCACTTCAACCAACACTTCAACTGACATTGTCTTCCAGTCTATTCACGGGAGCTGACACTAATTTGTTTCAGACACTTTCAGCACAATTTATCACTTACATTAAAGCTGACATGTCAACTGCTTTCAGTGCTTACATTTCAGCTGACACTTCAACAAACATCATTTTTCACATTTTTACTTTATTATTTTCTCTACTTTATTGAGTATTCAGTAATTGTGTTTCAGTTGCTACTTCAACAAAGTTTTTTTTCCAATGATTTGGCACAAACACCAACTTGGACTTAACAATGAACTGATTAGATTTTGGTGGTCAAAGGTCAAGGTCACTGTGACCTCCTCTGTGTCATTCTTGTGAACGTGATATATCAAGAACACCTCTAGGGAATTTCTTTGAATTTTCAATTTTTTTTAAAAAAAAAATTAAGATATTTTTTGGGCATTTTGCCTTTAATGGACAAGACAGCCAAGTGTGAAAGGGGGAGAGAGAGGGAATGACATGCAGCAAAGGGCTGCAGGCTGGAGTCGAACCTGGCCGCTGCGGCAACAGCCTTGTACATGGGGCGCCTGCTCTAACCACAAAGCCACCAACGCTCCATGAATTTTGAATTTTTGAATTTTGCATCGTGTCTTTCTTGTGCATGCATGTTTTCACTGACATGGATGTAAACTGTAAGTGCAACTTGAGTGGTGTGCAGAGGCATACAACTGCAAAGTGGTAATTCTAGTTTCACATAAAATGTAGCCTTTTCTAGATATAAATGTAACACAGCTGAACACAAGTATGTATGTAGATAAGAATTCCTCCCTTTTTAATTGTTTTTGTCCCCCTTCTCTATAAGCTCTTGGATGGAGCCAGTCTGCATGTTCCCCCTGGGGTGGTTCAGGGCTTGTGCATTTATGACGTGGTGTGGCTGCGTGGTGCTGGTTCCTTACCAGAGTCTACCTCTCCTTGCCTGCGTCTCAACGCCACTCTGCGCTGGGACTACCCAACCAAGCTCGTGCGCCACTTCAAGGTGTACTGGCGACGGCTTAGAGGACCAGATCCCCGAATCTCCTCTGGTCAGCTGGTTCTGGTGGGCCGGGCATATTCTAATCTTTTCAGAGTAACAGAGCTAGCAGTGCCAGAGCCACCCAGCCTGCTGGAGCTGGTAGTGGAGCCAGTGATCAGAAAGGGCATCCCTGTTCCGGAGAGCCACTGGGGAAGAAGAAGCCTTAGCTACACAGAGGACTCAACAAAATGACTATACATAACTGTTATCATAACAATTTCTTTTTGGCTCCAATGTTGTAACAAGAATGTTTTAGGGGCCCAAATCCCAACTCAGTGTCCACATACTTGCTTTTTTCGCAAGCTTTCAACCATTCCAAGCTGTTTTCATCAAGGCTATTGCTAAAATCATAAAAGCTATTGAGCTTGGCTTTCTACCTCCATGAGAAGTGGACAAACTCTGTCCATGGCTGAAGAACCTGTGATAAGATTAAAAGCTTCAAAAAATACAAAATAACAAACCAGCAAGTGGATCTTATAGGAGCAGTCAGTGGTGGGTTAGGGTTAAATACCCTTATTCACTTTATTATCAAGAGTCAGATGTTCAGACTTATATCACTTTAACATCTGCACAATAAATATGAAGCTCCAGCCAGCATGGGAATATGGATAGAGGTCTGATTTCTCAAAATAAAGTCAAAAACTGTTGTTTTTAGAAGGAATTATTTAATTATTATTAATTAATATCTATAGTGACATTCTGCCTTTACATGCCTCTTCTCAAACCTCTGTATATTTGCTCTGCTTCACTTGATGAGCATCTGTCTATGCACAGGTTAAGTTCAGATTTTGTGATGTGGTATGCTGGTAGCTTTTGACTGCAACTGCAAAACTCGAAAGGGATATTTATGGTGGCTGAGACAGTTTGAACAAACTGCATATTCAAACACTTTGCAAACACGAACAAGACAAGTGCATTAACAGAAACCACAGATGCAAAAGCTAAAACATAATTGCAAAAGCCATAACAGAAGTGAGTGACAACAGATGTTGACAATGTCACGGGTCAACTATAGTGACAGGACCCAGGACTATTATTGCCTACACGTGTAAGTGGAGAGTTCTTGCCTGTTTGAGAAGTAAATGAAGCATTGTTTGCTGGCCTCTTTAAACCCACTGGAGTGCTGTCGATCCACTTGAACTAGTTCTAACTAGCTTATCGTGCATGCAAATATATACATTGAAATTCGGTCAATATGGACATAGTTAGCTCAGTTAGATTCTCCACAATTTAATTGCTCAGTTCATTTGAAGGAAACATGAGCACCAAAGTATTTTTTATTCATACTGGCATGGGAAAGAAAAGAGACGAAAGAAGAAGACTCCCTGCCTTTGAAGTGATCCCTAAGTCCAAATATGTTTCCATTCCTCGATTTTATATATTCATTCATTCATTCATTTTCCATAACCGCTTATCCTGTTAAGGGTTGCGGGGGATGGAGCCTATCCCAGCTGACATTGGGTGAGAGGCAGGGTACACCCTGGACACTTCGTCAGACCATCACAGGGCTGACACATACAGACATTCACACCTCCGGCCAATTTAGAGTCACCGATTAACCTGCATGTCTTTGGAATGTGGGAGAAAGATGGAGTACCCGTAGAAAACCCACACTGACATGTGGAAAACATGCAAACTCCAACCTGGGTTCAAACCAGGAACCCAGTCTTCAACACTTTTCAGGCTAAGGACCCCTTAGCTGAAAGAAAGATGGAGACCCCTGCTACATAAATTGTATAAAATCAGGTTAATACAGTTATTCAACAATGAAATGCATATCAATTTCTAAGAATTCCAAGCTTTTAACATTTTTAAGGTTTTTAAAGTTTTTTAACAAAAAATGAACAGGCAAATGTCTAATTGTTTTAATACAGTTTTCTTGTTAACCTGTAGGCCTGTTAGTCAAGAATATTTGTACAAAAAACATTTTTACAAAAAACAAGTAAGCACCAACTCCTCATTCAGTCCCTTTGGCTCTAGAGTGTCAAGGAAATGAATCCAGAAACATTCCTTTTGCAAAAGGATTTTATCCCGATCTCCACCTCTAGGTGGAATCTTAACTGCCTCAATGCCCATATATCTGAGATCTGCTGTAGTGTGGTAGTAGCTGTTAAAATGTCTGGCTACTGCCGATTTAGAATCATGATTGCGGATGGAACATTTATGTTCACAGATTCTAGTTTTTAGTTCCCGTTTTGTTTTACCAACATAGTACAGATTGCAAGGACACTTCAATAAATATACAACAAATTTAGTGTTGCATGTTATTCTACCTTTGACTTTCACAATCTTACCAGTTTTAGGATGTGAGAAATAATTTTCTCTGATCAGATTTGAGCATTGAACACAATTGAAACAAGGAAAATTGCCATTTGGCGCACTGGACAAAAAATGATGAGAAAGTTTTTTTGGTAAAACAGATCTCACCAAATAGTTGCTCAAATTGGGCTGTCTTTTAAAGAAGAATCTTGGTGGCTCTTGAAAAGCTCTTCCGATATTGGGATCTGTGTTCAGAATACCAATAGTTATTTACAACCTTTTTGAGTGCACTGGAAATAGGGCTATATGTGCACACCATTGAAACCGAGTTAGAATGAACTTTTTCTTTCGGCTCTAACAAGACATTCCTCTGGATCTGACGAACTTTATCCATGGTTTTTTCAACCAGAGTGTTGCTATAACCTCTAGAGACAAAATTCTTACAGAGCTCCTTGGCTTGTGACTCAGAGATTTCATCCGAATCACAAATACGTTTATACCTTAGAATTTGGCTGTATGGCAAACTCCTCTTAAGCGAGGGTGGATGATAACTGCTGTAGTGGAGAAAAGTGTTCCTATCTGTCTCTTTTTTATACACCTCTGTGTGTAAAATATTGACATTTTTCTTAACCAGAACATCTAGAAATGAAATCTTCTCCAAATCAAAATTAAGTGTAAACTTAATAGATTCTTTTTTGCTGTTCAAATATTCATGAAATTTCTTCAGATCCTCTGCATTACCACTCCATACAAAAAATAAATCATCAATGTATCTCCAATATGTTTTAATGAATGATGAAAAAGGATTGTTGTTTTAAATAAAATCTTCCTCAAACTTGCTCATAAATAAATTTGCATAGTTTGGTGC
The DNA here is from genome assembly GCF_041903045.1 of Epinephelus lanceolatus. Lineage (NCBI taxonomy): Eukaryota > Metazoa > Chordata > Actinopteri > Perciformes > Serranidae > Epinephelus > Epinephelus lanceolatus. The sequence goes on from NC_135751.1 coordinate 2,931,168, forward strand.
TACAGGAGAACCCATTGCTGTGCCTCTGCACTGTAAATAATAACGATCTTGAAATTTGAAGTAGTACTACTTCAAATTTGGAGAAGATTTCATTTCTAGATGTTCTGGTTAAGAAAAATGTCAATATTTTACACACAGAGGTGTATAAAAAAGAGACAGATAGGAACACTTTTCTCCACTACAGCAGTTATCATCCACCCTCGCTTAAGAGGAGTTTGCCATACAGCCAAATTCTAAGGTATAAACGTATTTGTGATTCGGATGAAATCTCTGAGTCACAAGCCAAGGAGCTCTGTAAGAATTTTGTCTCTAGAGGTTATAACAACACTCTGGTTGAAAAAACCATGGATAAAGTTCGTCAGATCCAGAGGAATGTCTTGTTAGAGCCGAAAGAAAAAGTTCATTCTAACTCAGTTTCAATGGTGTGCACATATAGCCCTATTTCCAGTGCACTCAAAAAGGTTGTAAATAACTATTGGTATATTCTGAACACAGATCCCAATATCGGAAGAGCTTTTCAAGAGCCACCAAGATTCTTCTTTAAAAGACAGCCCAATTTGAGCAACTATTTGGTGAGATCCGTTTTACCAAAAAAACTTTCTCATCATTTTTTGTCCAGTGTGCCAAATGGCAATTTTCCTTGTTTCAATTGTGTTCAATGCCCAAATCTGATCAGAGAAAATTATTTCTCACATCCTAACACTGGTAAGATTGTGAAAGTCAAAGGTAGAATAACATGCAACATTAAATTTGTTGTATATTTATTGAAGTGTCTTTGCAATCTGTACTATGTTGGTAAAACAAAACGGGAACTAAAAACTAGAATCTGTGAACATAAATGTTCCATCCCCAATCATGATTCTAAATCGGCAGTAGCCAGACATTTTAACAGCTACTACCACACTACAGCAGATCTCAGATATATGGGCATTGAGGCAGTTATAAAAATAAAATCCTTTTGCAAAAGGAATGTTTCTGGATTCATTTCCTTGACACTCTAGAGCCAAAGGGACTGAATGAGGAGTTGGTGCTTACTTGTTTTTTGTAAAAATGTTTTTGTACAAATGTTCTTGACTAACAGGCCTACAGGTTAACAAGAAAACTGTATTAAAACAATTAGACATTTGCCTGTTCATTTTTTGTTAAAAAACCTTAAAAACCTTAAAAAAGTTAAAAGCTTGGAATTCTTAGAAATTGATATGCATTTCATTGTTGAATAACTGTTTTAAAAAAATATCACTATTGTGGTTACTTGATTGTTTGTGTTGATATAAGAAGGGATACATTGTTAGGTTCCTTTTTTCTTTTTTCTTCTCTTGCCATTACCTGCCGCTGCTGTGTCAGCCTGATTACTGATAAGTGACACCTGTGTGTGTGATCCATTCACTTTGTTGCTTGTGCACGCTGAGGAAGGGTTTCACCCGAAACGTTCGCGTGGCAATAAACACTATAATTGGAGTGCTGTCCTGTACCTTTTGTACACAATTTTTTACATTTTTTTGAGGATTCAGCACCCATTCATACTTCTGAGGGTTGAGCGTGTTTGTTTGGACTTCTGATAAAATCAGGTTGCACATCAAAGTGGGCCTACAATAATGTGTAAGGTGGCTTAAAGTTCCATGCATAAACATACCGTTTTATGACCTACTAAAATAAGAATTATTGGCGAATTCATATATTTTTTACATCATGTCTGTTTCTAAGGTGGACAGTGTTTCAGAGTCTCTTGCTTGCTTCACAAGAATGTCCATAAACTACTAATGCTACAGGTAACTGGCCAATATGTTTCAGTAGTACATAACTGTTAGCTTACTCAGTCACCTCACCATTGTGGATAGGTGCCACACAGTGATTTAGCTGGCTAAAATTATAACACAAGGACATGGGTAATAGCCTATTATCACTGTTGTGTACTGTAACCTAACACCCCCCACCCCCAAGTTCAAACGTAGTTCATCAAACTAAGACCACAGGTACTCTGACATAAATCATATTTTTTTGTCTTTCTACTCAGTGTTACCTTACAGGGATAGCCCCTGAGTGCAGCTTGTTCTCCCGGTTTGAAAGGCCAGTGGGCTCTGTCATGTATCTGTCAGTCAAGGTAAAAGGAGCTTTTGTTGTCTATTTAAAACATCAGTCACTCACAATTGTAGCCAGTGAGATTTCTTTTCAAACAGTGTATTGCATGGGCAGTTGGGTTGCATGGGAGCCCATATAAATCAATGTGTCACAGTTAAAAGCCCCTGCTTGTGAAAGGGACTTGTTTAAAAAGTGTTTTGAATGATAGTGTAAGATTTTGTAGTCATCACAAGGCATCAGTATATTTGCAGCATGTTTTCAGTGTTACAGAAGTGAGTAAAAAGAGAATGGCATTTGAAAATATTTTGGAGACATGCAGGGCAGTGCTGGCCTGTGGAACAGGCGGTATAGGCGAATGCTAAGGGTGCCATCGTCGGCGCCACAAATGGGGGAAGAGAAAAAAATCAAAATGTTAATAGTTTACTGTTTTTACTAATGGTCTAACTACTATTATTTTATATTATTACATAAGGCCATTACAACATAACTACATAGCAAAGCCTACTAAATAATAGAGAGGCCTTTTTTCTGGGTTCCTGCCACCACCCAGCCCCCCTCACCAGCTCATCACACTTTACCTGCTCTCTGGGGGAAATGGGTTAAAGTGAGTTATCTGACGTCACGTGAACCCCGAAACACACTGTATCGCTATCATGTCAAAATGTCAAGAGCTCTCTGGTACCCATTCAACTACCATTTAGATTTAGATTTAGACTTATTATTTAGATTTAACATTTAACATTTTACTGCTGTAAATGTGGTAAAAGGTGACGTTAAAAAATTCACAACACTTTTTTAAACATTGTTTGAAGCTAAATGTGGCAAAATGTTGATGTTATTTTCAGCGTGAGCAACTTTACAAATGGCACACTCCTGCCCGCTCCTGCTGAATTTCTGACCATTACCACCCGCAACGTGTGTATTACACTCCCACCCGCTCCCGCAATGTGTAAGTCCACTCCCGCCCGCACCCGCAAAACTCTGATTTTTGCCCACACAATAATAGAGATCGATGATTTTGTGTCTTCTCCCGTCCCGCAGGAGAAAACACGTCATTTTATAGGCTATTAATAAAGAGATTCATGGGGTTGTTTGTTTCGTTTCCCTGGCCTGCATGTCTTTTGACGCACTGGTCAGAAATAGCACTTCTATTTCGTTGTTTTCATTTAGTTTTTAACGAAATAAAGGCTGTTTCATATTCTATTCTCCTCTGTATTTTATTTATTTTTCTACCTTTATATAATCACGCAGTGATTGAGGTTAAGGCAGGCCTGGCGCCAGGATGAAGTTACTGAGGGGGCGGTTAAAAATTACGAGGGGGCAAATCTTTATTATGCAACATAGGTTCACACAGTGAGTTATAAAGAGCGCGCAGCCGTGCGTAATTGTCGCACGTAATGACAGCTCGTCGCCGGTGAAACACAATAAACTGCATGTCTTCTTTCATGTTTGTCTCATGACAGATGGAGCTGACAGACAGACAGACAGGTGGAGCAAGCGGCAAATTGGTATGAAAGCTGGTTCAGGCCAGGGCCTATTTGTCCATTTATGAATAAATATACAGTGGAAACGCTTATGCATGTGCACCAAGATCCCGCAGTGGTTTTTTTAGCCGCCCGTTACCACCCGCAGCAAAGTCCAAACCGCCCGCTCCCGCAATATTTGCGTTGGGTCCCGCCGGTCCCAATACAGTCCTCTACTATGGTCACTCCAGAGGTGTATATCGCCCACAATACATTGGAGCTATGCATTTGATTCAAGAAAACATATCCATGGTTAGATAGCAGTAGCCTAATGTAAGATAAACAACAGTTGCACCATCGAAGAGGGAGAAGATTACTTTTTTGCTAATCCCAGCTGATGTTTACACTCTATTAGCCTTGTTAGCCACGCTAGCTTAGCACTTTGCGATGGCTTCTTCTTCTTCTCCTGCTCTCTCTTGATCGGTGTGTCAGATGTTTACTTATTCCTTTGCCTCCTTTAGCGACAGTGGTACATGTAATAAATGCAGTTTATTTGCTGCGTTGAAGGTGAGACTTAGTGAATTGGAAGTGTGGCTCCACACCATGGAAAATCATTCAGTAGCTGTGGTAGTTAGCCAGCCACCTGTAACCGGCACGGAGCCACATAGCATAGCTTCTGCTAGCGGTCCTCCGGCATCCCCCATGCAACCAGGAGGCTGGGTGACTGTTTGAGAGAAGTGTAGTACTAAGCTGAAGCCCACAGTTCACCACCAATCTGTTCATCTTTCTAACCGTTTTTTCCCCACTCACACCCCTGCTGAGGAGAAAAATTTGGTCATTGGCAGCTCTATTCTGTGAAGTTAGGAACACCAGCGACCATAGTCAAAAGTATCCCTGGGGCCAGAGCAGGCGACATCGAGTAAAATTTAAAACTGCTGGCTAAGGCTACGTAGATTATGTAAAATTTGTATTCACATAATAACACCCGGTTACGCCAATCGGAGGTCACTAAAATTAATGTTGCATCGGTGTGTGTGTGCATATGCAAAAACTATGTCGGACTCCGTAGTTTTCTCTGGACCCCTCCCAAATCTGACCAGTGATGAGATGTTTAGCCACATGTCATCATTCAATTGCTGGCTGTCCAGGTGGTGTCCAGCAAACAATGTGGGCTTCATAAATAATTGGCAAACTTTCTGGGGAAAACCTGGTCTTATTAGGAGAGACGGCATTCATCCCACTTTGGATGGAGCCGCTCTCATATCTAGAAACCTGGCCAAGTTTATTAGTAATTCAAAACCCCAACCACCCAGAGTTGAGACCAGGAATCAGAGTCGCAGTCCTACATGCTTCTCTGAGCCGAGGAGGAGGAGTTGCAGCCATTTTTGACTCTATTAATCAGCCCTAAACCTAAACTAAATTATAATTTCTTTGAAAGCCTTGTCCTTAGTCTTTTACATCCGACCTGGAAAACCTCACAGCCACTTTTATTTGTTATAGTGTACCGTGCTCCTGGCCTGTATTCTGAATTTGTATCTGAATTCTCAGAGTTTTTATCCAGTTTATTTCTTAAATCAGATGAAGTTATTATTGTTGGTGTCTCAAGGCAATTGAATCGAACGCAACTGGACTTGGTTTTGTCTTAGAAGATGTTTCACCTCTTATCCAAGAGGCTTCATCAGTTCATGCTTGTCTGACTAGGCTGGAACTAGTCAGGCTAGTTCCAGAGATAACTATGACCTGGATGAATGAGAATATCCACAGGCATTATTGTTGGTGATTTTAATATTCATGTTGACTTGATAATGACTGCCTCGCTAATGCGTTTATCTCATTATTAGACTCCATTAGCTTCAGTCAGAGTGTACGTAAACCCACTCACTGTTTTAATCACAAATCTCGATCTTGTTGAGGTATGGAATTGAAATTGAAAACTTAAAAGTCTTTCCGCGGAATCCCTCTTTATCAGGCCATTACTTAATAACTTGATTTCTTACTACTCAATTACACGTCACCCGGCAAAACCTACTCTACTAGATGTTTATCAGATAGTGCTGTAGCAAAATTTAAGGAAATGATTCCATCGACATTAAATTTAATACCATGTCCCACTGTAACAGAGGTTTCCCATACTGACTTTAAACTCTTCCAAACTGATTATCTTGTTGATAGTGCTGCAGGCTCACTGCAAACAACACTCTGAACCCAGCAAGCAATAGTCGTGATATAAACGTATTGGCTATATTTAGCTCTGATTTAGTCTAGCTACATGTAACCCAAATCTAGCCAATTAAATTTTGAAATTGATTAAATGTAATTTTCGCCATTGCAGATGGCGTGCGGTATGATATTCAATCACGTATGGAGAGTCAACAGTAATTAAAATATGTTTATCTCCATTTTTTGGACATGGTCATAGCCGTATAATTGATGACGTCTACACTTTGGCTATGGTTAGACGTCTACCAAATTTTCACTGACAGTCCAAATTCAGCCGTGATTTAGCCTAGACGTTAGGTCTTCATGTAAACGGCTATTAGACGTTTTTTAAACCAAAAAATGCTTGCTGGGAAGCACCTCTTAAAAAGAAGTTAATGAAACAAAGAAAGTCAGCACTGTGGTACAACTCCCAAACCCAAAAAATAAAACAAATATTACGAAAATTTGAAAGGAATTGGTGTTATACCAAGCTGGAAGAATCTTGTTTAGTCTGGGAAGACAGTCTTAAAACATAAAGGAGGGCCCTCCGCAATGCCAGAGCAAACTATTACTCACCATTGACACAAGAAAATAAGAACAACCCCAGGTGTCTTTTCAGCAATGTAGCCAGGCTGACAGAGAGTCACAGCTCTAATGAGCCTTGTATTCCTTTAGCCCTCAGCAGTAATGATTTTATGAGCTTTAGTCCTCTAGTATTAGAGGAAAAATTCATGACCTCTTGCCCTCACACAGAACAAATCTGCCTTCAAACACAGAAACTTCATCACAGCTGTAAGACCTGATATATATTTGGTAGGGATGGGCAGCACAAACAAAAACACTATTCGAAAATCGTGGCAACTATTTGACAATTTTTCGAATAATCCCCCCCGGAGCCACGTACACAGAGATCCATTCATCATGAAATGTCCGCACATACTCGGGCGGAACATACGCGGAACGGACTCCACGGAGGTCCGCGCGGACTCAAAGCGGACGTCCGCAAGCCCTGTGCGCGCAAAGCTCCGCGCACCAGTGACTGCTCGGCATGTATTTTTCACATCGCTGGGATTTTTCACGGACATTTTTACAGGAAACTACAACGCGGAAGTGCGCTCGACTATGAAAGCCCGAATGACTACGGACATTCCTTGCGGAGTAGTAGTCTCTGCATGTTTCTCCTGTTTGTAGAAGAGCATCAAACTAGCTGGTAGCCCATCTCACACCGCTGTAGCAATCCTATACTGCCCTCGTGCGGTTAGGAGTTGAATTGCATGTCAAATAAAGGGGGGAAATAAGACAGCGAATAGTAATAGTCGCATTAAAAAATCGATTTTTCAAAAATAAAATGACTATTCGAAATTCGAAAATCGTGACCCATCCCTAATATTTGGATTGCTTCTCTCCAATTACCCTTCCACAACTGACCTCAATGATTTCTTCATCTACATCATTAGTACAGTGGATTAGCAGATAAATTGTGCACTTTTTGAAAAAAGCATGACATTTCTACTATAGTTTGTACATACCATAAGGTTTATTTTTAAATGTGGAGGGAAGTCAGATTTGACCTCTGAGGCCCGGGAGAGGTCAAATTCAAGATGGCCGCCAATAATATTCAAATATGCTTAACTTTGGAACCAAACACAGTAGAAAAATATTTAAGGTGTCATTTCCAACTAAATTTAGGGTGCCCATTCAGTTGATGATACTTTTGAAATCACCAGATTTCAAGAAAATGCATTTAGGTCAAAGTCATGGTCAAATTATGCAGACGGAGTGAGCTAAAGGGTGCAAAAGATTTATTTACAAGTTTCCAACATAATAACAGTAATGATAATGATCATTAAAAATGTATTTACTTACAATATTTCAGTAGGCCTACTATGCTTCTTATACTGAAACTTGCTTTGAAATCAGTAATAACACGTCTACATTTACATGCCAGCTATTAGCTCTCAAGCCTGTTTGATACCAGCGGCACAGTATTGAACTAGGCTACTTTGCTATAACCATTAATTCAGCTATAGTCCTACTTCACACAAATGACCAAGCTGAAATCTCTAGAACATGCGCTGTTCAATCATTCAACTGACTTCAGCTCATGTATGTTCCAGACTGTCTTCTAGTTTAGCTAGCAGAATTATTTTGATCAGTGCCCGCCTTTTTTTTTTTTTTTTTACCACAGAAGCTAGATAGCTAACTAACTAGGCAGACTCATTCCTGGCTATAATCACATTCAATGTATTTGCATGTTAAGGCTTTACTTAAGTATACTTATATTGGTGGCGTTTCCCAGATGGCTCTTAGCGCTAAGAGCTTCTTGAGAACGCTCTTAAGCCTCCCGTGAAAGAAAAACACATTTCCCAGATCGCTCTTAGCTTAAGAAGATCTTTCACTAAGAAGGAGTTGTAAGCTCGAGCTAACCCACTCTTAACAGTCTTCTTAGCGACCAAATGCTCACAGATCCAGCTGCGTCAGGCAAATTAATATTACACTAGGCTTTCTGACTAATTACTGTCTGAGTAATTTTTTCCCTGTTTTTCTGAGTAATATTTTCTATTTTTCGGTGTAATTTTTTCCCTGTTTTTCTGAGTAATATTTTCTGTTTTTCAGAGTAATTTATTTATTTTTCTGGTTTTTGGTGTAATTTTTTCTGTTTTTCTGAGTAATTTTTTCCCTGTTTTTCGTGGTAATTTTTTTCTGTTTTTCAGGGGGGGTTCTGTTTTTGGTGGTAAGTTTTTTCTGTTATTCGTGGTAATTTTTTTTCCTGAACGAGGAGACGAGATACTTCAAAATCTCGCGAGAAGCTCCCACCTGGCACCTGCAAGTGACCGGTGCCTGCGTAAAGTCGACAAACTAATGATAACAACAACTATATAACTTAAAGACAAGAGTATCTCCCAGTGTCTCAAACCCAAAACAAAGTGAAACTGGATTAAACTAAACAAGCGGGTTATGTTGGCTTCCATTATATCGAGCTCTCAAGAAAGGAATGAAAGTGTCTGTTGTTCTATTGGTCTCTTAAAAAAAATACCACGATAAACAGAAAAAATTACACCGAAAAACAGAAAAAATAAAAAAATTACTCCGAAAAACAGAAAAAAATACTCAATAAAACAGACTTTTTTTTTATTTGTCAAGTGAATGCAATACGCTTCCGTAGATATTGAAACAGTGCATACCGTATATATTTTGATCTATTTTATACTTCAGATTTATATTGTTTAGCATTAATTGATGACAGAAAAGAATGGATTTCATTCTGCAGGGAAACGCATGTCCTTACAGTGCATATGACAATAAACACTTTGAATCTTGAATCTATATGTTATGAAGACCCTATGTGCGCTCAAAGCTGTGGCACAAGTTACACACCGAAATCTGGTGGAAGAAAAATAATAAGAAGAAGAAAAATAAGTATGAGGAATAACAAGTGTGTTCCTGTATGTGCTGTGCACATCAGGCACAGAAATAAAATGAATCATCATGACTATCATTTATCATAATTTGTCCGCACATATCCCACATCTGTATGCACATATAAGATAGTTTACCACATCCAAAAAATGCATCAGGGCACAACAGAAACACATCCACCCTCCAAACCTGCGACATTCTGATATCAGGCAACTGACAGGTGTAATTGAGCTCAGCTGGAACCGCATCAATGGATGCTCCACCCGCTACTCTATATAAAGGCATTGCCACATCACACGTGTGAGATACCATGGCCAAACCGTATATGTAAATGCATTTGTGCGTCAGCACTTCAGACCACTCGACATGCTGTCAGACCGAGCTGTCCAAATGAAGTACCGAGATACAACGCCTCATCAACAAGTGTCTCCACACATCAGGAGGGCAACCTGGTGCAATTTTGCCCTCAGCCCGGAGGTGCAATGCCTGGCTGCGCTGCGTTTTTACGCAGTGGGGAGCTTCCTGGACGTGGTGGGAGACAGCACCAGCCTCAGCAAGGTGTCTGTGTTTTTTGTTTAAATATAATACTTTTCCTTATGATTCTCTTACCAAGACTACTTCTTATTTAGCTGTAGTATTGTTTTCATCATGAAAATAGGTTATTAACAAATATTTATCGTCTTAGTTTTTCATTAGAATTATTAGAACACACATACACATGAGCAGCAGGGAATTAGTGCGTTAGGAAGCAGCGCTATGTGTGACTTATGCGCTGATTAAGTGGTGGGTGATCGATTTGCCTAACATCGATTGTTTCAGCACCACGGTAGCGGACAGCTCCTGATAAGAGCTTCTTAAAGAGCGATCTTAAGAGCGATCCTTAGAAGGGCATTAAGAATGCATCTGGGAAACACTCGTATCTTAGCAACCCTTCATACCAAAGACGTTCTTAACTGTGCTCTTAAGTCTTAAGATCGCTCTTAACTGGGAAACGCGGCCATTGTCTGTACATAGTCAGTCAGTTTACCTGGTAGGATATTTATGTCAGAAGTGCTCTCTGTCTCGTCACTTGTGCATACTGTACTGTACTCATCATGTTGCCTACTGACTACATCGCTACTGGCATTAGCTACTGATGATCTAGAGGGCCATCTGCTGATAATAATGTGCTTAGCAGGAAAAATAACCACACATCCCAGTAAATGATAACTAATTACTGAATAATACATGAGAGTAAAAAGTAATTGAAATATTTTTGGGGGTCATTAAAAAAAAATTTAAAAAAAGAGGGGAAAAGGCAAATTTATACCTTGACCTTAACCTAAATGCATTTTCTTGAATTCCATTGATCTCAAGAGTATCACTAACTGAATGGGAACCCTAAACTTAGTTGGAAATGACACCTTAAATATTTTTCTATTGTGTTTGGTTCCAAAGTTAAGCATATTTGAATATTATTGGCGGCCATCTTGAATTTGACCTCTCCCGGGCCTCACAGGTCAAATCTGACTTCCCTCCACATCTGAAAATAAACCTTATGGTATGTACTAACTATGGCAGAAACTTCATGCTTTTTTCAAAAAGTGCACAGTTCCTCATAATTTGAGAACTTATCCGCTGTACTACATTGTCTCTTAGACCCCATCCCAACTAAACTATGAAGTTTTACCTTTAGTTAACACTTCTATATTAGCAATGATAAATATATCTTTATTAACAGGCCATGTACCACATCCTTAAAGCTAGCTGTAATTAAACCTTTTCTGAAAAAGCCCACCCTAGATCCAGAGGTGTTAACCAAATGTAGAGCCATATCTAATCTTCCCTTTCTTTCAAAGATCCTTGAGAAAGTAGTCACAGACCAGCTGTGTGATTTTCTCCATGACAATAATATATTTGAGGAATTTCAGTCAGGATTTAGAGTGCATCACAGCACAGAGACAGCGCTAGTAAAATTACAAATGATCTTGTGATTGCTTCAGACACAGGACTTGTCTCTGTACTTGTTTTATTAGATCGCAGTGCTGCATTTGACACAACTGTCCATCAAATTCTGCTACAGAGACTGGAACATTTAATTGGCCTTAAAGGTTCTGCACTAAGCTGGTTAAAATCCTATTAATCTGATCAATTTCAGTGTGTTCATGTTCATGACAAATCATCTCTAAATACTAAAGGTTGTTTTGGAGTTCCACAAGATTCTGTGCTCGGACCAGTGCGATTCAATTTACATATGCTTCCCTTAGATAACATCATTAGAAATCACTATGTTAACGTCCATTGTTATGCAGATTATACACAATTATATCTATTGATAAAGACAGTAGAACAGGATCAATTAACTAAACTTCAAAAGTGCCTTAAAGACATAAAAACCTGGATGAGCTACAAATTCCTTATGTTGAATTCAGACAAAACTGAAGTCATTGTTCTTGGCCCTAAACACCTCAGAAACTGAAGATATAGTTTCTCTGGATGGTATTGCTCTGGCCTCTAGCACTACCGTAAGAAACCTCGGAGTAATATTTGATCAAGATTTGTCTTTTAACCCCCATATAAAACAAACTTCACAGACAGCATTCTTTAATTTGAGTCGTGATGCAAAAAGTAGACCTATCCTGTCCCAAAAAGTTGCAGAAAAATTGGCCCATGCATTTGTTACCTCAAGGCTGGATTACTGCAATTCCCTATTATAAGGTTGCTCTAATAAGTCTTTAAAAACTCTCCAGCTGATCCAGAATGCAGCAGCACGTGTACTGATAGGAACTAAGAAAAGACATCATATTTCTCCTGTTTTAGCTTCTCTGCACTGGCTCCCTGTAAAATCCAGAATTGAATTTAAAATCCTACTGTTAACTTATAAAGCTCTAAATAGTCAGGCTCCGTCATATCTTAGAGAGCTCATAGTGCCATATTATCCCACTAGAACACTGTGCTCTATGAATGCAGGGTTACTTGTGGTTCTTAAAGTCTCCAAACGTAGAACAGGAACCACAGCCTTCAGCTATCAGGCTCCTCTCCTGTGGAATCATCTTCTTGTTGCAGTCCGGGAGGCAGACACCGTCTCCACATTTAAGACTAGACTTAAGACTTTTCTTTTTGATAAAGCTTATAGTTAGGGCTGGCTCAGGCTTGCCTTGGACCAGCCCCTAGTTAGGCAGATATAGGCCTAGTCTGCCAGGTGACCTCCTATAATACATCAGCCCCTTTTCTCCCTTTCGCTCTCTCCTCAGTTTCTGTAAAGCTGGTTCTTCTTCACTTGCTAACATTCACATCCTATTACTGCATATCTCTAACTTGGCTTTACTGCATGTCACTTATTTGGCTTCTTCTCCAGAGCCTTTGTGCTCCGTTGTCTTGCAGGTTCCCCCGCATCACAGCTATGCCTGGATCATGTGTTGTGATTTCGCTGCTGCCGTGGTCCTGCCTGATGCCTCCTACTGCTGCTGTTATTATTAGTAACACTTCTACTATTATAATACACATACAATTATTATTGTCTCTTACATATACTACTATATATTAATACTTACAACATATGGTACCACAATTACTGTTATTATTATTATTATTATATTATTATTACTAACATTAATGTTATTGTAGCCATTGTCATCACTGTCTGCCCTGCGTCTCTCTTGGCTCTGTCTCTCTTTACATATCATTTTGTCATATGGATTACTGTATTCATTCAAATAAACACAAGAAGTTTTCTGCTCTAGAGAAAGGATCAGCACTCAGTGAATAACCTCCTAAGCCCTATGATAAGCTATTATGGCAAGGTTTAACTATACAGACCAGTGAGCAGTGATAACTAACATGTCTTTGAGGTTATCGGGTGGGAACCTCCTTTCACCAGTGTTTCGTCTAGTTGGTCCCACAACACCTCCAGGAGGCTAGACAGTGATCTCTGGCGTCCCAGAGACACTCCCCTAATGCTAGGTCTCACTGCTCCCCGCACCAACCCAATAACCTCCTTTACCTTACTTACGCATGGCTTTCTCAGCCCAAACAGCACTGCCACCTTCAACCAAACCCAGGCTCCGTACATGTGAGCTCCAGGTAGGAGCAGTGCTGATACTACCTTTCCTAGCACATTCATACCATACTCTATTTCACACGCTATATAGCATAACTCCAACATAAACTAAAGTCAAAGGAGATAGATAAACTCACGATCAGCAAGCACACTCACCTTGCAGCATCTGCCTCCTGAACTGTCGATCTTGGGTTCCACTTCCTCCCCTTGGTTGGATTTGGAACCACACTAACTACCACGTACTTACTCCCAGAAAACAAGAGCTCTGTCCTGACCTTGGTACATTTAAATTCCTCTGTTAAACTAGATACTGGCAGCTGAAGAATCCCTTTTCCATACAATGCAACACTACTTAGGCACCTAGGAGCGCCCAACCACTTCCTAATATAAGAGACAACCGACCTTTCAATTCTCTCCCCACCAACCACCCACTTAGAAGCTCTGATGATATTGGAATTTCATAAACTGACAATGGCCACATTAACCTAGGCTATAGCCCAAATTGCAAATACCACAACTTCAGCTTTCCTGGAAGTTCTGATTTATCTATTCTATCCAGTCCTTCAGCCACATCTTTTCTAAATTTCACCACCTGTTCCTTATCATTCAACTCTACACTGTACCACCTACCTAAGCTCTTAACAGACTTTTCCCTCATTGTTAGGATTTCCTCATCATCTATGAAAAACTTCCTATCACTTAACTTCCCTCTACATATCGAGAAGCTTCTAGACTTACTAGGCTTGATCTTCATGCTGGCCCACTTGAGGTTCTTATTTACCTTCTCTAGTAGCCTCTTTGTACATGGCATTGTTGTGGTCACCAGTGTCATGTCATCCATGTAAGCCCTAACTGGTGGAAGATGCAACCCATTCTGCCGTCTCTCCCCACCAACCACCCACTTAGAAGCTCTGATGATTACTTCCATTGCCATAGTAAATGCTAATGGATAAATTGTACATCTTGCCATGATGCCTATTTCTAGCCTCTGCCAACCTGTTGTGAAACCTGCCGTACTTAGACACAATCTAATATCCTGAAAGTATGCTTTCACCAAGTTAACAACTACCTGTGGCACTTTGAAGTAGTCAAACGCACTCCAAATGAGGCTATGCGGTACTGAACCAAACGCATTTGCAAGATCTAAAAATATTACATGCAAGTTGCTTTTCTTAATCTTCGCTGCCTGAATCTGGTGCCAGACCATGCTAGTATGCTCTAAACACCCTGCAAAACCTGGTATTCCTGCCTTCTGCACCATAGTATCTATTAAGCTATTCCTTTCTAAGTAGCTAGCTAATCTCTTCGCTGCTACACTAAAGAAAATCTTTCCCTTCACATTCAAGAGAGAAATCATCCGGAATTGGCTAAGGTCCACAGACTCCTTCTCCTTAGGAATAAGGACACCCCCTGCCCTACACCATGCTCTTGGGATAATTTGTTTCTCCCAAACTATTCTTAGCTGTTTCCACAAAAATTTAAGGATATCAGGTGCACTTTTATAAACCCGGTAGGGGACTCCATTAGGCCCTGGGGCCGAAGAAGCCTTTGCACGCCTGACCACCTCCTGAACTTCCTTCCACCTAGGTGGCCTGACATCCATCTCATGCTCTATCCCTCCTAATGGAGGGATATCGGGTGGGAAACGTACTATCCTATTCTTCTCTAAATCTGAATATATATTTCTCAGATATTCTTCAACCTCTAGCCTTTCTGCTTTGAGCTGCCCTCCCTTTTCCTGGCTGAACAATCCTTTAACAAACTTAAAAGGGTCTCTGAAAAAAACTGTCCTTACATGTTCCTTCTTCCTCCTCTTTTTCCTGAGATGCTCTGCCCTTCTAAGAACTGCTAGCCTGCTTCTCAACTCCTCTTGCAGCACATTAATTCCCTCCCTTTCTTCTTCTGTAGCCTTTTTCCACTGCTTTCTCAACTGTCTCCTTTCCTTAACTAACTTCTCTATTTCTCTTTGCCACCTAGATTTACCTGACTGTGCCCTCTCACCCCTCTTTCTCTCATGCACCCCGAACCTCTCTGCACCATATGAGTAAATTATATCTCCCATCTTTTCTGACCTTTCTACTGTATTTCCTCTAAGCCTACTTAAGATTACTGACAAATCTCCATTAACTTCTCTCTCTGACTGGCATACTGACCTCAGTGTCATCTGCATCCTCTCTTACTACCCCCTCCTCCTCCTCAGTGACAGTGTTACTGATATCCTGCGAACTGTGGTTTTCTACCTGCCATTGGACTTCATCCGACTGACTCAACTGACCTCTTAGGAAGTACTGATCAATGCGGCTACTCTGCCCTTTCTTTGCCACACACTTCTTCTTTCCCTGATCAGTTCTGAGGCCTTTTAGTGATGTTATTTTCTGCCAGCCACAAGGACAAACCTGAAGCATCTTGTTCTCAACTGTGCTACTTTTATCCTATACAGATGCACTTGCCTTGCCCTGAGTGCTGCTAATTCTAGCTCTGGTGGATAGGTCCGTGCCCCTATCCTTCACTGAGTCACAGATCCAATGCATAGTCGTGTCCGTTCCAGTGTCTGTTACCGTGTAATCCACCTGTGAGTCATTTTCCACCCCGGCTCTCGCTGACTCTGAGTCACAGATCCAATGCATAGTCGTGTCCGTTCCAGTGTCTGTTACCGTGTAATCCACCTGTGAGTCATTTTCCACCCCAGCTCTCGCTGACTCTTGGGGTATTTTCCCTATGTTGGCTGTAGCTAATTTTGGTTGTAGCAAGGCTGCTAGGCCTCACCACTGCTACCATGGGTTGCTAGCCCATGCCAGCACCTTTGGGGTCTTTTCCCTCCTGTCAGCTGTCTTTCCAAGCGGTCACATGGTCTTTCCCTTGTTGTCAGCTGCCCTATTCACAGCAGTCACTAGCTGGGCTAATTCTGAATTCAAATAAACACAAGTTTGTGCTCTAGAGAAAGGATCAGCACTCAGTGAATAACCTCCTAAGCCCTATGATAAGCTATTATGGCAAGGCTTAACTATACAGACCAGTGAGCAGCGATAACTAACATGTCTTTGGGGTCATTGGGTGGGAACTAAATTTATTATGTTTAGTAAGGACAGACAGACATCATGGAGGAGGGATCTCTCCTCAGTTGCTCTTCCTGGGGTTTCTAATAATTATATTATGATACAGATCACAGACAGAAACTGATGCAGCTGAAAGTGCTTGCCAGTATATTGCAATTATCTGCAGAAGCCTTCACCTCTCAGAGAGGAGTTTGCAGGTATATCTGAAGATCTGTCAAAAGCAGTATTGCGCTAATCCTGCAACTGGCGGTCGAAAGTGAATGGAGGCAGATGTATTCAATTTAAATCCCCTGCTCCTTCCCGCCCACTTTCCCTCCACTCTCCAATACCCCTATTCCACCAGATTAGCTCTGGATCTTTAAACAGTTCCATTCAAGATTCTTTGAACCTTGGTCCTATCTAGCGAACAAGCCTGAGTTTCCACCAGTTTTAAGCAGAACCATTGTAAACAAGAATGTGTCATCAACGGAGGATGCTGCATAATGCACAACAAAAAATTAAAAAGTACAAGCAAAATCGCAGGGATCAACTATTATTGAATCCACTGCATGCTATTTCTCCAATGATTTCTCACCTCTGTATTGTTGCCTTCTCCATCCTCTCTTTCAAACCAGTAGAGTATGACTTGCATACTGATGTCATCATGGTTAACACTTTTGTTCAAGAAAAACCTGCTATTTTTTGGTTACAGCTAAGAACCAACTTTCAAGTGCTGAACCAATTTAGTTTTGGTTGAAATGTTCTGAATGGTTCAAAATTAAAGGACAACTTCGGTATTTTTCAACCTGGGCCCTATTTCCCCATGTGTATGTGTGTGTATCATTCATAGGTACAACTCTCTCTTCTAAAATTGGTTCAGTATTGAGGGAGGCGGATGCAACTGGAACCGCGAAACGAGCTAAAACGGTAACGGGGGCAAATGCCTCCTGTATAAATTTGTGCATTAAAAGTGCTTTTTTTTGCCACTGACCGGTTCAGATCACCAGTGCTATGAGTGCTATGAGTGGAGTCAGCTGTTAGTCAGTGTTGGAGCAGAGAGGGGGAGGGCTGCCCCGCTGGGTACTGTAAGTGAGTATGTGTGTATGAAGTGTGTGTTTTTTCACCACTGACCGGTTCAGATCACCAGTGCTATCTCTGTAAATAGCATACTAGCCTTTCCCTTACCTCTGGGCTGTGTGATGTCACGAGCTTTGCTCCACTGTGTCTGTAGCTCTCTCTACTCGTGGGACAGCCGTTTTCTTGAGGAAGAGGTGTTTTGGGATTGGATGTCTTCTCTTCTTCGGCTGGCAGTAGTCATCTTGGGAGAAGTGAGCACTGCAGACCCGATGGTCTGCAAGGCGCAGTGTCTGGACAGGAGTGTTAGCATCCATTTGTAGCACAACTCGCCACAACTTCAGCATCTCGCCGTCCAACAAAGGTAGCCTGTGAAAGCTGTACGGGGTGTTGCACGACATCTTGTTCTTGCGTTCGGGAAAAAGGCCCGTTTATTTGAGCACTCCAAAAACTCCTGTAACACTCCAGGGGGTAGCACGTAAAAGACTCCGTCCCAAACTCTGACTCTTCTAGCGTAACACACACACGTCATACACACATACTCACTTGCAGTACCCAGCGGGGCAGCCCTCCCCCTCTCTGCTCCAACACTGACTGACAGCTGACTCCACTCATTCACACTCACCACTGCCCCAGGGCTGCTACAACATGCTATCTACAGAGATAGCACTGGCGATCTGAACCGGTCAGTGGCGAAAAAAAGCACTTTTATACGGGACGCATTTGCCCCCGTTACCATTTTAGCTTGTTTCGCGCCTCAATAGACCTTTTACACACTTCCGCATTTTTTGACCGGAAATACGTAGACGACATGTAAAGCAACTTCCGCTTTCTATGGAGAATGGCGGAAGCAAGAAACAAAAGTTTCTGCAGTGTACCAGGCTGTTCTTGCTCTGCCCAAAAACAGCCGTATCTTTCTTTTCATTCTGTCCCGGTTGACAGCGATGTTAGAAGCAAATGGAGTCAGGCGATCCGGCAGGAGGAAGGACCGAATTTCGTCATTAAGAAGGGGAGCACGTATGTCTGTAGCAGACACTTCACGTCTGAGGATTACATCTTGGGCTGCAGTGTTAGCCGCTTAATACCTGGGGCTGTTCCCAGTCTTTTCCCTTAGAACAACTTTACATCTCATCCAAAAAGAGAGTCTGTTTATGAGAGATCCAACAAGCGGCTGTCTGTGCTGTCTTTGACGGCCCAGAACAACGAAATAGCGACGAAGGTGGCGAAACTCGACCACGACTATGCAACGCCGCCCCCACCAGGTGAAAGATTCTACCTCGAGTATGCCAGAATGTGTTATGTTGTGCTGTGTGATGTTGTGTGGTGTTGTGTTGTGTTAAACTTGATTACAGACTCAGGTCCATATACAAGACACATAGTACAAAACCAGACAACACAATACCTGTGATAAAAGATGATGACAGCTAAAAGTTCATATTTAATAACAATCATCATAATAGATTATTAGATGACATTACAGCTACTGAATACTTAGGTATTATCTCACTGTATGAATGAAGGGCTGAATTAGTTTCTGTCTTTCTTTTCAATCACTATAGGTGTTCGTGATGAGGCAGTGGGTTATATCCAGGACTTGGAAGCCAAGCTGAAGGAGGTAACCTTACCATCCCCTGCCCTCTTCAGCCGATATTGTGCGTCCAACGACCAGCTACGATTTTGCACAAAATTTCAATCTGAACGTGTGTTTAAGATCTTCTGGGAGTCCATTGCACCATCTGCTTCTCGATTGGCCTACTGGAGCAAGGCAAAGAGGATAGGTCAATCAGACATCACACCCAGCCCCTCTCGTAGGATGCCATTAATCGATGAGTTTCTAATGTACTCTATGCGAGTAGCGGTTGGGATGAAAGAGCAGCTCATTGCTGACATGTTTGAGGTCAGTGTAGCCACCGTGAGTCGAGTCACCATCACCTGGGCCAACTATCTCTTCCTGATGCTGGGGTCACTTCCTCTCTGGGTGCGCATGGACAAGGTGAAGTCTGTCATGCCAGCAAAATTTAAGATGCACTGTCCCAATGTCCGTGTGATACTGGACTGCACTGGAATTGCTGTGGCGACTGCCTCTTCACTAACATTGCAATCAGAAATGTTCTCCCACTACAAAAACAGGACGACCTTGAAGGGACTGATCGGAGTCGCTCCCAATGGTTTGGTAACGTTTGTCTCGCCCCTGTACACTGGAAGCATCTCTGACAAGGAGATAACAAAGATCAGTGGAATCCTTCCCTTACTTGAGCCAGGTAACGAAGTGATGGCTGACAAAGGCTTTCTCATTGAAGATCTACTTTCTAATGTTGGAGCAAAACTCATCATTCCACCCTTCAAGCGTTCAGCTCAATTTACAAGAGAGGAAACCGAGAAAACACAAGCCATCGCCCGTCTCAGGATAGTAGTTGAGGGGGTAATAGGCAGAGTTAAGTCCAACCACATCTGGGACTCACCTGCACCACTCACTCTGATGGGCACTGTCAACCAGATCTGGCACAACTGTTGTGTTATGGTTAATTTTCAAGGACCTTTGTCCTATGAAGAATAAGTTGCTGAGAGGATCAACAGCCCCAGCAACCTACAAAAATTATACATTTGAATGTAGTTATGAGCATTTTTTCAAAGATGTACATGTTGTATATTTTTATATATAAATTTTGTGGTTCAGTGTAACAGAAATGAGCAATAATCCAACAGAAAGTAACACTTAATGTAATATAAATGTATTTACCTGTAATTATTTAATCAGAATGTGTGAAAATAAACCTTCAGATGAGATGATTTGTCAATTAATTAATTGGTGAATAGGTTGCTGAGAGGATCAACAGCAAATGATAAATTTGAATGTGAACATATTGACCAAGTAGTTTTGAGCATTTTTTTTCAAAGATGTACATGTTGTGTATTTTTATATATAAATGTTGTGGTTCAGTGTAACAGAAATGAAATCTAACACAAAGTAACCTGTAATTATTTCATCAGAATGTGTGAAATTTTACCTTCCGATAAGATGCTTTGTCAATAAATTAATTGGTGCCCAGATCAGTACTGCTATGCATGTCAGTTATGTTACCTCATAATAAATTATAATGGTCAACTTACTTTGAATCCTTTACTTTCCTTGAAATGAACCAACAACAACTGATTAAACAACTGATTTATTGAATCAATTCACCACATTTCACAGTCAGTAGGTAAGTGGGAGCATCATCATTTTGGGCCTTGTGTGCCATGAGCAAGGTGTTATGCTGTAGACAGGTAGATGAACATGAACTGATTCGATAAACATCAACATTTTGATTTTATACTGTGCAAAGATGAAAATCAACTAATTAATTAGTTAATATGTAAAATATAAAATGAGTAAAAACAAAAGATTAATTAAAATTATTCACAGTAAATTACATCAGACATCTATTGAGAGTCCTAAACAATTCAGTGTGATTCCAAGTAAACATTCATGTATGTGTTGTAGTAGAAAAGGTCTAATTTGTCCTTCATTTTGATTATGAATGAATCATCTTGCCAAATTCTTTCAACAGACAAACTTATCTGTGTGTCTGTGACAAAGTCACACCACTCTAGGCTGGTTACTGCTAACTGTCCCAAGCCTCAGACTGACAGAGCCATTTTCCCTTTTAAGGTGAGCAACCTGCGAAGCATCGTGTTCAGTGGTGCTGTTCACTTCAACAAGTCCAAATGGTGGTGACTCTGAAGGATCATACACCCTACCATCTGGACTTGCCCCGAGATGTGGTGCTTCTGGGTGAATGACAAATCCAGCAGGGAGCACATTAACTCGCATTACTTCAGCATAACTTTCCAGGACCTCTGACTCCATTAGGAGACCCGCTTCATTGCAGCAGTTTGCTTTTTGGAGCCTCTTATCATTTGGACAGCGAGGGCCTTTGCTGCAGACTCTGGGTCCACACTTCCCTCCCAGGAAGAGCAGGCCTCTCGAAAGCGACTGGCAGTTAACCGTGGTTGACGTAACTGTGCCCATGCAGGACATTTTGACTGCTGCCTGGTTCCCTTCTCAATTTCACTGGTCATTTGTGGTGACACTTGGAGTGACTGGAGGTGCATGAGCTGATGCAACGTTGGAACAAAGTGCAAGTTGGAAAAAGTATGCTGCATAAAAGGAAGACCCAGGAATTCAGGAGCCAAGTGGTGCAGGATAAGGTCACTGGACTTTTCAGGTGGGCAATGATATGACAGCGGGGATCCTTGTGGGACAGGCCCAAATTTAGATGGAGTCAGCTCTATCTCAGACATGCCATCTAATACGAGAGCAATGAGAGGCTGGGGTTGCTCCTGGCGTAGCTTGGCTCCAGATGCCATCATATCAGGGTCAGGAAATGGTCCTAAAGAAGAAAAAAAGGGAGAGTTAGGCAAGTGCTACTGTTGGCAAGTACTCAAATTTGCAGCCTGTCTAATCAACTACTGCTCTAAATTTATATGTACTCTAATAACAACTCTCTTTCTGCTCCTGTTTAATGGCTTTGTAATAGAAGCTATTTTCTAACCATAATAATTGTTCTATGAAAGTTTTGTGACACTGAAATGCTGCCATATAACATTTCATTAGGGGGTTGACAAATAGTAAGTCATAACCATTGAAATCAGCATCATAGTTTCAAAGCAACATTAAAATGACTATAAATTATCACCTGAATATGCCTGGTACAATGTGGAGCTAAGACCACTCTTGCCCACCGTCGTTGGCTTTTGCACCACCACGTCATTCACAGGTTCAGGATGGATTCCCTTAAAATTTAGAATAAAATGTGATCACTTTTGCAGGATGTGCTATGACTGTGTGTGTGTGGATCAGTACTTAAACACCTGTCCTTAAATAATGTGAAAACAAAGTAAATACACAACATGATCATGAAAATAACGCTCTAAATGAAAATATTCTACTCTTGATTTCACTTATCTTACACCCACCTGTGTTCTTGGTCTATGCCAGCGTTGTAAATCACTTGTGCAGGCCAGGGGTGGTGGAACAGTCGGCAAACTGAGCTGTGAATAGTGTGCAGTCTGGTAAAGGAGGGCTACTACGTGGTTGCAGAAGCCTTTACCAGCTACGCAGCTGCAGGAATAAGCCATCAAACTTCCACTGTCAGTGGCCAATGATATCTACACACAACAAAAGATAATAATTATATATAATATCATAACATTGCATCACTGTCAACAGTAACATGAAGTAAAAGCCTATAGAGAGAGATGAAATAGAAGTATGGAAAGAGATGAAAGAAAAAGAGCTAAGTCAAGGCTGTGACTTTTGCTGGAGAATATATTTTGTCCCTCTCTAATCAAATAACATAAAACGCAGCACTCCTGGGGGCTAGCAAGGCCACACAAACAAACAAGAGTGTGTGTGAACTTTTCCACACTTCTAGCTGTGTAAGAACTTCGTAGAAAGAGCCGCAACTGCAGCAAGTGCACAGAAGTACTGCAACGGCAGCAAGAACAGTAGGAAGCAATAAGAACCTGGAGCTTATGCCAACTGGCAACTGGCACTCTCTATGGTCAAACCTCTAGTTTGTGAGGCTCCTCGTTCTTCTTCATGGATTTAAAGCATCTAGCCCTCACAAAAACCTGCCCATCTAGTACATTTGATACTATGATCACACACAAACACACACGTAAGGGAAAAATGTTAGCTACATTAGCATTCGGCTAATACTATTGTCGCTACGTAGAAGACGTTCACTTTGACAACCATCAACACAACAATCTGATGCCATATTGCTTCACTCAAAACAGAGTATGATGCTTTAGTATGGTCGGCTATATCCTCTTATACTTTATACTTTACATAAACTATGTCTTACAGTAGACGCGCTAATGATTTCTCATTGTAGCTAACAGTTCAACCGATATCTCTGTACTTACCTTGAAAACTGTGGACAAATTCCTCGTGGAAAAATTTGTAACCCTTGTTCAACTTGTTGCCTTTTGTGCTTGAATGTGCCTCCACACTTTTTATGACATCTGAAAAAGAAAACTTAGGTAAAACTTCTAAGTTTGTCGAGTAGACTCTGCCGGTGTTTCGGATTTACTCGCGACCCTGTTAACTGGGTCCTTCAGCCGAATGCGTCTGTGGTTGTCGTAGTGACAACAGCTGTTTTCAACCAGGAAGAGAACACGCAGCTGTCCTCGCGAAGGCCTCTTTATTCAGTTTTTCATAACAATATCAAAACATAGCCGACCTGATCCGTCTTTGGACTCTTGTTGGAGGAACCCAGTCACGGACCGACACTCAGTCGCGGTTTGAATCACACTTGTTATGACGGAATGTTGAAAACAGGAAGAGGCCAAGTTGCTTTTCCTGTAAATCTAACTCCTATCTCGAATAAATTTTCTAAATAGGCCTACACAGTTTCGTCTCTGGTGCCTGCCTAAATAAACATGTGCCATATTAAAGAACCGTTCAGCCCTGTGAAACGTAAAAAAGAATATTTTCACGGGATTCGAACCCGCTTCATTATGGGAAAATAAATTACATGTGCATAATTAACGTGGTGCACCACTATGACAACAGCACTTCACTGACAGATCCATTAAAAATACGACAACATACAGCCAGCTATGTCTTCAAATTGGGAGGCAGCCAGATCAACTTGTGACCACACTGTCCATGCACTGAGGAACATTTTACAATCTCACTGCTTTCCAATACAAAAACCAGCGGTTTTAAATCCACTTAATTCATAAACCTAACGTTTATTGTTGTGCTACAGGTCGATAAAGCCAATATTCATATTCTCACGTGGAAATACTTTATTTTAAATTAAGCAATAAAGCAGCAGCTGTATAAATCCAGTTAGGCCTACTTCATAAACGTAACGCAACGTCATGTTGTAGCCTTCATAGGCAACACTGAAAATCACATCTTTTATGTAAACCTAGAAATAACAATAAATGCATTTGAGGGCGGTTCAGAAAAAAACACACATGGTAGGCTATATGGTATACCAAACATGTACAGTGAAGAAACAAGTAAGATCCTGCAACATAACCACAACTCCTTTGGCCAAAAGGTCATATTTCCTTGAGATGACGCACAAGTAGATTTGATGTACTCATCTGGCTGTCATTCATGTAACTAAACTTGCATTCAATGTTCACCTTTTATTAATGTGGCTGTGCTTGTAGTTTCCAGCAGATCATTGTTTACTCGGTAGCATTGTGCTGGTAGGAAACATAACATCGGAACTAAGTGAAAGTGTCAAAAGTCAAGTTAATATTCTACGCAAATAGGGACTTTCTCAGATCATGGCAAGACCAAGTTATTCCAAGGGTGCACTGCATGTGACTCCGGGTGAAGTTAGTTTGCCGTTGGATAATAGATAAAATAGAGCATGAAACCCATTTATAAAGAGGTGTGCCTTATTAGGCCCACTTGGCAAAACCATTCTACATTGGTGTGGGGTGTCTGGGTCCAGTAATAGGGTATGGGGGTATTAGCCATTCTCTTTGTTGCTCACTATTTTCTGCCTATGAGAGGAAATCACTGTTGAACCCAAAATGAATATCCGAATATCCAACGTCAAACTAACTTCACCTCGGTACTCTAAAACGCTTTGCAGGGGTTAATGGACTTAAATACCACATAACCTACAGCCTAGTGTTTGTCGTATTTGTACGCTAACATAAATAGATAATTTATCTTAGAGATAAATCTATTATACAGCTGCTGCTTTACTGCTTAATTTAAAATAAAGTGTGTCCACGTGAGTATATGACTATTGGCTTTATCGACCTGTAGCACAACAATAAACGTTAGGTTTATGAATTAAGTGGATTTAAAACCGCTGGTTTTTGTATTGGAAAGTAGTGAGATTGTAAAATGTTCCTCAGTGCATGGACAGTGTGGTCACAAGTTGATCTGGCTACCTCCCAATTTGAAGACATAGCTGGCTGTATGTTGTCGTATTTTTAATGGATCTGTCAGTGAAGTGTTGTTGTCATAGTGGTGTACCATGTTAATTGTGCGCATGTAATTTATTTTCCCATAATGAAGCGGGTTCGAATCCCGTGAAAATATTCTTTTTTACGTTTCACAGGGCTGAACGGTTCTTTAATATGGCACATGTTTATTTAGGCAGGCACCAGAGACGAAACTGTGTAGGCCTATTTAGAAAATTTATTTGAGATAGGAGTTAGATTTAGGCTACAGGAAACGCAACTTGGCCTCTTCCTGTTTTCAACATTCCGTCATAACAAGTGTGATTCAAACCGCGACTGAGTGTCGGTCCGTGACAGGGTTCCTCCAACAAGAGTCCAAAGACGGATCAGGTCGGCTATGTTTTGATATTGTTATGAAAAACTGAATAAAGAGGCCTTCGCGAGGACAGCTACGTGTTCTCTTCCTGGTTGAAAACAGCTGTTGTCACTACGACAACCACAGACGCATTCGGCTGAAGGTCGCCAGTTAACAGGGTCGCGAGTAAATCCGAAACACCGGTATTCATCTTTGTTTACTAGTGACCGGAAGTCACGTTACCCGCCGTCTACGTATTTCCGGTTAGTGTGTAAAAGGTCTATACTGAACCAATTTTAGAACGAGTGATACCCATGAATCATAAATAAATAAAAAGTATCAGATTAATGACATAGATTCAATTTGGAATGAATACAGGCATTCTTCATTATCATAGTATGCCCATAACAGGGCTCCAAGTTATTTTTTCCATCTGATGTATTTCCTTTATTCTCTCAATCCACATATTGTGTGTTGGAGGGTTAGGCTTTAGCCACCTAACTGTGATGCATTTAATTGCTGTTGTCAGTAGTATTTGTAGAAGATATTTTTTGGCTCTTCCTTCGATGGCTTTCAGTAGTAGACCCAGTAGAACCACTGTAGGGTCCATTGTAATGTTACTTCCAAATACTTCTTTAAGTGTTCCAAACACTTCTTCCCAGAATGTTTATAATTTTGGGCATAACCAAAATATGTGGGTTTGGTTGCCAATGTGTGGGCCACAATTTCTCCAGCATTTATTTGAGTGTGAATTTGGCCAAAATTTCAGGTGTCCAGAACCTCATGATTACCTTCCATTTAAATTCCCTCCACACATTTGCATTAGTTACCAGATGTGCTTCAGTACATATTTCTTCCCACATATCCAGTGATATAGTTGAATTAGTCTCAATTTCCCATCTCTCTTTAACTTTTATTGTATTATTCGAATTCATATCTAGAAATATTTGATAACAATAGCTTATTAATTTCTTATCCCAATTCCTTGTTTGTGCTTTTATCAGTAGTTCTTCAATTAGTGTAGGCTTAACAACCTTGACCCATTCTTCATGTTTTAATAAGAAATCCCTTAACTGTAGATACTTGAAAAAATCCGTATTTGGTAGCTTAAATTCTTCCGATAACTGTGCAAATTATTTAAAGTTGCCAGAATCATGGAGTTGATGGAGGTTGGTGAGTCCGTACTTTGACCATTTTCTGAACCTTGAATCCATTTTGGAGGGCATAAAACCATTTATATATCCAATATTTCTGAGTGCTGAAATTGTTTTAGGCAGGCCAAAGTCAAGTTTCATTGTCTTCCATATTTTTAGTGTGATTTTGGTCCATTCACCCATATCTATTTCACTTGGGTGGGCTCCTAGGGATGGCAGGGCTTGTAAAGGTCTCTCACATAAACCCTTCTCAACATTGAGCCAGCGTGTGTATGACAGGTCCTGAATCCATATTGTTAATGGTCTTAATTGCGCAGCCCAAAAATAATATCTCAAATTTGGAAGTTTGAGCCCCCCTTTTGCTTTAGATAGCTGTAGTATTTTTAATCTAATTCTTGGCCGCTTTCTTTGCCAGATAAATGTTGAGATTAGCTTGTCTAATTTGTCAAATGAGATTTTTGGGATGTCTATAGGTAGCATTTGAAACAGATATAGTAATTTAGGTAACACATTCATGCGAATACTTTCAATGCGGCCTAATAGAGATAAGGGCAATATTGTCCAGCGGTCCAGGTCCTTGCTAATGTTTTGGATTAGACTTTTGTAATTAAGATTATACAGTTTTTCTAATGAAGATGGTATATGGATACCTAGATATTCAATGCCATCTATTGGCCATTTAAACCCGCTCTGCAATTTAATTGTATCTGAGATTTTGCCACCTATATCCATGGCCATTGTTTTATCCAAGTTTATCTTGTAGCCCGAGAAGTATCTATACCTAAGGATGAGGTCCTTTAAGTATGGAATTGTTGTTGCAGGTTTTGTGAGGTACAGTAATACGTCATCTGCGTACATTGAGATTTTATGCTGTTCCCCATTTATTGTAAACCCCTTTATGTTGTTGTCATCCCTAATCAACTGTGCTAGTGGTTCAATACTGAAATCAAATAATAAGGGAGACAGTGAGCAGCCTTGTCTACAGCCACGTTCTAAGGTGAAGTGGTCGGAAAGAAACCCATTCACCTTTACTGCGGATTGTGGATTTGAATATAATGTTTGTATCCACTTGATGAAGTTCAGACCAAATTGGAAGCGTTTTAGAGATTGTATTAGGTATTGCCAGGATACCCGATCAAATGCTTTCATGGCATCTAGGGATAGTAACATTGACTCCTCTTCTTTAACTTTTGGGTGTGTCATTAAATTTAGTAATCTTCTGATACTGTCACCATAAAATCTTCCCTTGATGAACCCCGTCTGATCGGGATGGATAATTTCTTTGATAGTTTTATTTACACGTCTTGCCAGAATAGCTGTTAAAATCCGCAAATCTGTGTTCAATAACGAGATCGGCCTATATGACTGACATTTGGTGGGATCTTTGCCGTCCTTATGTATAACCACAATAGTAGCCTCTCCAGGAAGGGGCCATTGTTCCAAATTGTAATGCATGATGGTAGGCGTGTAGCAATAAAGGTGATAACATGTCTGTAAAAGCTTTATAAAATTTGTTAATATACCCGTCTGGGCCAGGGCTTTTATTATTTTTCAGTGTGGAGATTATCTGACGTATTTCTAGCTCCTTAATTGGTTCATCCAATTCTCTTGCCATCGATTCAGGTAGTTCTTTTAATTTGATGTCTTTTAAAAATTGTGACATTTCCTCATCATTTATGCAAGTGTCCATATTTTTATACAGGGTCTTATAAAATTCTGCAAAGGACTGTGATATTTCATCCGGTTTTCTGAGAGTTGCATTATTGTCCTTTAATTTCTGTACCATGTTAGATGATTGTTGTTTTTTCAGTCTAAATGCTAGTAACCTGCTCGCCCTGTTACCATTTTCGTAGTACTTTTGTTTAGTAAACCATAAATTGCCCTCTACTTTTTCAGTAATTAAGCTATTTAGATCCCTGCGTGCTTCTTTAAGAGTATTTAGTAAGCTGGAGGTTGGGTTTCTTTTTTGTTGCTGTTCAAGCTGCCTTATTTTATCTTCTAGTTCTCGCTGTCTTTCTTCCCTTTTCTTTTCCTAGCACTTGTACAGTACAGGCCAAAAGTTTGGACACACCTTCTCATTCAATGCGTTTTCTTTATTTTCATGACTATTTACATTGTAGATTCTCACTGAAGGCATCAAAACTATGAATGAACACATGTGGAGTTATGTACTTAACAAAAAAAGGTGAAATAACTGAAAACATGTTTTATATTCTAGTTTCTTCAAAATAGCCACCCTTTGCTCTGATTACTGCTTTGCACACTCTTGGCATTCTCTCGATGAGCTTCAAGAGGTAGTCACCTGAAATGGTTTTCCAACAGTCTTGAAGGAGTTCCCAGAGGTGCTTAGCACTTGTTGGCCCCTTTGCCTTCACTCTGCGGTCCAGCTCACCCCAAACCATCTCGATTGGGTTCAGGTCCGGTGACTGTGGAGGCCAGGTCATCTGCCGCAGCACTCCATCACTCTCCTTCTTGGTCAAATAGCCCTTACACAGCCTGGAGGTGTGTTTGGGGTCATTGTCCTGTTGAAAAATAAATGATCGTCCAACTAAATGCAAACCGGATGGGATGGCATGTCGCTGCAGGATGCTGTGGTAGCCATGCTGGTTCAGTGTGCCTTCAATTTTGAATAAATCCCCAACAGTGTCACCAGCAAAACACCCCCACACCATCACACCTCCTCCTCCATGCTTCACAGTGGGAACCAGGCATGTGGAATCCATCCGTTCACCTTTTCTGCGTCTCACAAAGACACGGCGGTTGGAACCAAAGATCTCAAATTTGGACTCATCAGACCAAAGCACAGATTTCCACTGGTCTAATGTCCATTCCTTGTGTTTCTTGGCCCAAACAAATCTCTTCTGCTTGTTGCCTCTCCTTAGCAGTGGTTTCCTAGCAGCTATTTGACCATGAAGGCCTGATTGGCGCAGTCTCCTCTTAACAGTTGTTCTAGAGATGGGTCTGCTGCTAGAACTCTGTGTGGCATTCATCTGGTCTCTGATCTGAGCTGCTGTTAACTTGCCATTTCTGAGGCTGGTGACTCGGATGAACTTATCCTCAGAAGCAGAGGTGACTCTTGGTCTTCCTTTCCTGGGTCGGTCCTCATGTGTGCCAGTTTCGTTGTAGCGCTTGATGGTTTTTGCGACTCCACTTGGGGACACATTTAAAGTTTTTGCAATTTTCCGGACTGACTGACCTTCATTTCTTAAAGTAATGATGGCCACTCGTTTTTCTTTAGTTAGCTGATTGGTTCTTGCCATAATATGAATTTTAACAGTTGTCCAATAGGGCTGTCGGCTGTGTATTAACCTGACTTCTGCACAACACAACTGATGGTCCCAACCCCATTGATAAAGCAAGAAATTCCACTAATTAACCCTGATAAGGCACACCTGTGAAGTGGAAACCATTTCAGGTGACTACCTCTTGAAGCTCATCAAGAGAATGCCAAGAGTGTGCAAAGCAGTAATCAGAGCAAAGGGTGGCTATTTTGAAGAAACTAGAATATAAAACATGTTTTCAGTTATTTCACCTTTTTTTGTTAAGTACATAACTCCACATGTGTTCATTCATAGTTTTGATGCCTTCAGTGAGAATCTACAATGTTAAATAGTCATGAAAATAAAGAAAACGCATTGAATGAGAAGGTGTGTCCAAACTTTTGGCCTGTACTGTATATGAGATAATTCTGCCTCTAATATATGCCTTTGCACAGTCCCATAGAGTAAGGGGTGTTATTTCAGGTGAAATATTTGTGTCGAGGTAATTTTTTAATTCAGTTTTTATAAATGTGATGAATTCCCTATCGTTGAGCAGTAATGCATTCAGCCGCCACTGTTTAGTTGATGGCCTGTGGCCTATGTTCCATGTCAGTACGAGAGGTGCATGATCAGATAATGTAATTGGGAGAATCTTAATGTCATCTACCCTATAAAATTCTGTCTTAGGAGTGAAAAAAAGGTCGATTCTGGAATAAGAAGAATGTCTATGTGAAAAAAAGGTAAAGTCTTTGCCTTTAGGATGTTTGCCCCTCCAGACGTCCACCAAACCAGATTCTGCCACTAGATGTCTAAGCATGTTGCTCATCCTGGAGGTGGATGTTTTAGATACAGGTTGTCTATCTAAATGTTGGGACATAACACAGTTGAAATCTCCTCCTAGCAACAAAATACCAGAGTTATGCTGTAATATTGTGGAGAGGACTGTGCAAATGAAGCTGGGCTCATCCTCGTTTGGAGCATATATATTCATAAGGCATACTTCTAGTCCCTCGATTAGTCCATTTATCATTATAAATCTCCCTGCAGAGTCTTTATGAATTTTAGTTAGTGTGAAATTGATCTGTCTATGCATCATAATAGATACACCTCTTTTCCTCCCAGATGGGTGGAATGAGTAATATACTTTATCAGCCCAAGACTTCTTTAACTTCTCATGTTCAGTTTCTGAAAGATGAGTTTCTTGTAAAAATGCAATCTGACAGCTGTTTTTTTTAATTGGTTAAGGATTTTCCTTCTCTTGATTGGGCTATGAAGGCCTTTAACGTTATAGCTTATCACCTTAAGAGATCCCATAGTTCAGAAGCAGGGTCAGAAAAATATTAATTTACTCCAGTGTGAGATAGTGGAGCCAGGTAACATATACAGGTGGTGGGACTTAGAGGTGGAGTGGAATTTAAATTTAATATTTAGATATATTACGGTGAAGGCTGAGGTGGGTGGGTGATTAGAGACCAATTGTTGCATTGTGTAGGGAGGAAGAAGTAAGGTGGTTGAATATTTGGATATGAGGGGAAAAAAAGAAAGAAAAGGTAAAATACCATAAAATAAGTAAATCAAAAAGATAGAAAAAATAGTATCGAATATACAAGAGCGTGGGTGTACAGTTAGAGACTGATTGCTACATATAAAATAACTGAAAATTATGAGCAGAACAGCAGCATGTACCTTTAAGTTTTTACGCTTTAACAGAAGATTCTTCTCTTGAAAAAGTGTGAAAATGAAAACTTTCACTATTGCTCTTATTCTTACAGGATCCCTGGGGAACAGAGGGATCTTCACAAACAGAACTGAACATAGAACTATAAGAACCAAGAACTCAGCTGACATAAGTGTCCAATTGGTCCTGTGGGGGTACATTTCCAGGCTGCAGCTTGAACATACAGCTATGCGAACAGTTCCTATACAAGAAGGCTCGCCTTGGTTTGGGTTGAAGCCAAACAGTATTCTTGAGTCTATGGATGTGCACCTTAGGCCCCTGCAGAACCCCAAATTGATATAAAAAATAAAGACATCTTAAGCTTAATAATTTTAAGTTTCAAATGTAACTGTATATTAATAATAAAATTATTTTTGCCATAATGGTGTGTAGTCATGTGTATATACAGTACTTTACTGATTACACCGTGTATAAGTACATAAACCCATTTCAATCAAGTTCACTTCATGACATTCAAAAGGGGCCGTATCCTATCACATTGCTTTACAGATTGTAGTCAAATCTTGTGCAGTATAGGCATTTTTATACAGACCTGATACCTGTTAAGGATACTGTCTGTCAGTCCTCCGTTTCATCAGCTGGAAGGATGTGTTTTCTAATATAGTCCATTGCCTTGGTAGCATCCACAAACTCCCTCTCTTCATTGTTATTGGAGATATGGAGCCTTGCTGGATACAGTAGACCGTAGCGGACCCCGGATTTCCCTCGAAGCATCTTTCTGGCGGGTGTGAAAGCCGCTCTCGCTCTGGCGACATTGGCCATGTAGTCCGGGAATATAGCGATGGGATTTCCGTTGTAGCTGAGCTGGCCACCTCGGTCCCTGGCTTTCCTCAGGATGTCCATGGCATCTCCCTCGTTATGTAGTTTTGCAATAATTACACGAGGCTTGTCTCCGGGTTTTCTTTGTGTTAGGCTGCGGTGTGAGCGTTGGATTAAGACCTCTCTGTCCATCTGCAATGCTTCCTTGAGGAGTTTGGAGACCGTGGTGGGGGAGCCCGACCCTGGCTGCTCAGCCACACCCGTGATCCAAATATTTCCTCTCCTCATCCTCCCCTCCATGTCTTCGCACTTTTCTTTTAATTCTTCGACTTGCTTCTTGAGGTCCCTTACCATAGTTTGTACCGGTACAACTTCATCCGACCACGTTGAAAGTCCAGCCTCGACAGCCTTCATGTTAGCTTTCATATGCTCAACCTCCGTACGGATAGCTGCTGTGCTGTTAGCTATCTCAGTTTTCACGTCTTTTATTTCCTTCTTCAGCGACTCGAAATCTTCCGCTAGCGCATTCTTCAACTCTTCTCTAATTACTGACGATATATCCTTTCTCAACAAAGAAAAGATATCAGCTTTGATAGTTGCGGTGTCCATGCTCGTACTTTCTCCGGGTACAGGTGGGGCCAGGTCGGACTTGTCTGGACTCGCAGTCGAGGAGGTTTTTGACCTTGTGTTGGACCGACCTTCGTATTTGTATTTTCTGAGATTCGCTGCCATCAACAGCGGTTCTGCAACTTGTTGACCTCGCCGAATGGTGTTGGTTGTACAGTGACCACGTTTAGTGTGGAATTTTGAGAGTAGATGTCGTTAAATATATTATTTGAAGAGATTCTGCAGGAGCTCAGGAAAGTGCGTCTTACTCCATTACGGCTCGCTAGCGCCCCTCAGCAGGCAGTGTTGAGAGGGCTAATGAACTGATCTGTTTCTTCAACAGGTTTAGTTCACAGCCCTTTGTTGTCTCCTCCACCACCCACATACACCCAGACCTTCACACAACCTCTCTACCCCAATGCCTTGTTCCATTCCCTAAGAAGTCAACATCATCTGGCCTCAACAACTGACCAGTTGCCCTCACATCGAACATGATGAAGGTGCTGGAGAGACTGGTCTTGGCCCACCTGAGACTGCAGGTGAAATCGTCACTGGACCCTCTGCAGTTCGCCTACTAGCCTCACCTAGGAGTGGACGATGCCATCATCTACCTGCTGCAGCGAGCCCCTCGCACCTGGATGGACCCTGCAGCACTGTGAGAATCACATTCTTTGACTTCTCCAGTGCATTCAACACCATCCAGTCACTGCTACTGAGGGAGAAGCTGCAAGCAATGAGGGTCGACACATCCACAATTTCCTGGATTACTGACTACCTGACAGACAGACCACAGTTTGTCCGATTGGGCAGCGTCCTGTCGGACATGGTGGACATCACCATGGTGGACTACAAGTAACTCAGCATCCACTTTGACAACAGACTGAACTGGAAGGCCAACACCAATGCTGTGTACAAGAAGGGGATGGGCAGACTCTAGTTCCTGAAGAAGCTGAGATCTTTCAATGTGTGCAGCAAGATGTTGAAGCTCTTCTACCAGTCTGTTGTGGCCAGTGCACTTTACTTTGCTGTAGTCTGTTGGGGGAGCAGCATCGGAACCGGTGAGACTAATAGACTTAAGAATCTTATTAAGAAGGCTGGCTCTGTGATTGGCTGCAAACCGGACTCATTTGAAGTAGTGGTGGAAAGGAGGACACTGAACAAACTGTTATAATCCTGACCATCCTCTTCACCACATACTGGAGGCAGACAGCAGAGCTCCTTCTCCAACAGACTGTTACAGCTTCGCTGTCACAAGGACAGATACAGGAAATCATTCCTCCCCCAAGCCATAACACCTCACCTCCGTCTGTCAGAGTGCACTCACAGCTCTCTACAGCCTCTCCTCTATAGCTTAATAACTACATTACAACCATTTGTTTGCACTGCTGGTAATAACCAATTGCACACTTGTAGCCAGAACAAAACGTGAACATCTCTTCAACTTGTGTTAACCACAGACCTTATTTCAGGCATCAAATAGCCATTCAAAAAACAATTCCGTCAGAATTCTGAGGATTATGAAGGTTATTTTTTTTTAACATGCCTTTTCAACATAACCTTAAAAGATGGAGCGTACACATGAAGAAAAACAAAGTCTTATAAAGGATTTGAAGAAAACCTTTGACTGTCCAGGGCTTACACACTACGGCGGAGCAGTCGCCGCACAGTTACCTGTCACAAATCTTTATCTCTTTGAGTCATTATACACCCTCTCTGCTGCAGGATGCCATATGTTTCCATCATGAGGATGATCTCACTAGTATGTAGCATGTAAACTGACTTGTAGCCTGGGCCTGACTAAAAATCCAAACTCAACTGTGGCTATGAGAGCACCCGTTTGCACTTGACCTTATGGGATGAACCTATAAACTAACTAGCAAGCTCGGACCACTGATTCTCAAAACCTTCTGATTTTATTTTGTTGTAAAAAAAATAACAGAAAATGCTCAGGACAGAGAAATACATAGATACTAGAGTAAAATGTAGTGGCGTAAAAGGGAAAATTGACCAATAAAAACTCAAGTTAAGTACAGATACTCCAAAAAATGTACTTTAACATAGTATTTCTACTTTTTTACATTTAACCACTGTCCACTGCATAGACCAGCCTTGTTTTGTGCAAAGACTCTTTCTAGCATTGAAATACTTCTTTCGACCCCATTAGAAGAACAGGACCCAGGTGTCCAGGCTTCTCAGGTATGTAGTAAGAATAAGGATAAGCATCTTTTAACACTTAGATTTTGTGCCAGAGAAGAAGCCACGGCAGTGTTTACAAAAAAGGAGTGTCTTTATTGTTGTTATGGCTGAAGACACACAGATTCTGGATTTAGTTAAGCACAGAGTGGAATATAAAAAGGTCAAGCGATAGTTGTGATTGTCAGAGCTATCCAGCTGGCATCAAAGTGGCTAGATCAATCCTGCTGGGTGATCATCTTCATCATCTGCAAGGCCATAGGTCCCTGGTCTGAAGGAATCTGTGACAACAGAAAAATATGTTTTACTGATTATGTAACTAATATTACTTTATCTCACGTTGGAAAGGTTTTAGTTCTCAATTAGCTGAGCAGTTACTAAATAATGCAATATGAATCAATTTCAAGGTACATGGTTCATGTACTGTCATTGTACTATGAAAGGTAGTTGTAGTCCCGTAAATTCCCCCTCTAAAGTATTTTGCCATTTTTACATTTTTTTTGGACAATGTTGATTAACCACACTGTTCGCCAAATACTTTTTGCGCTGAAAGTTAAAAAAAAAAAAAAAGTATGACCATAGTACAATCTCTACATCATAACCTTCAAAGGTGCACCGTCATAAACATCGTTGTGAGCTAGCAGGTTAACTTATGTTGGATTTTACCATAACTGTAGCATTATAGCCTTAGTTATACCTCTCTATGTAGCAGTGTTAATTTCGTCAACGACCTTTTTTCCATGAAGAAAACGAGACAATGAGCTAAAAATAGATCTTGATGATATAAACAGACAAAATCTAGGTTTCATTTTTATTGACGAGACGACACAGGACGAAAATGTTAGTGGTGGACTATCAGACTTTGAAAGCCCGTAGGACTCCACTCAGTTCAGACTGTCTCAGGAAAGTTTCTGGGTTGATGGTGTTTGACAGGCAGATA
This sequence comes from Epinephelus lanceolatus, assembly GCF_041903045.1. Lineage (NCBI taxonomy): Eukaryota > Metazoa > Chordata > Actinopteri > Perciformes > Serranidae > Epinephelus > Epinephelus lanceolatus. The sequence goes on from NC_135751.1 coordinate 2,967,411, forward strand.
GGAGGCTCAGTTATCTGAGTGTAGCTGTTCTGTAAGTAAACAGTCTGAACTCAGCAGAGTTTTCTCTGACAGAGATGAAAGTCTAGTTTTAATCACCAACTTTGTGAGGACAAGAGTTTAAACCTCCAGACTAACATGTTGCAGAATAAGAAAGAATTCAGGCTTCAATGAAGTTATTTCTCTGCTTCTTAACAGTGAGATGTATAGATTGATAAGGTTCATACTGTCTTCTTATTTAGAATATTTTAAGGTTTTCTTATATTCAGACAGACAAGATGTAAGGAGGTGTGTTTTACCTGCTTGACAAAGAACATCAAAAAGAATGCGAAAAAGAGACAGCGGGGCGATTCACAAGGACACAAAAAGACAAAGCAGAACAGGAAAACCTAAAATCAGCCATCACAGAACACTGCAGAAGAAATAACCACATCATGGACTGGGACAGGAGCAAAATAATCACATCAGAGACCAATAAATTCAAACTGTGGATAAAAAGAGGCCATTGAGATCAGGAAGCGGGCAAGCGGCACCATCAACCGTGACGAGGGGGCGTACACCCTCTCGCATACCTGGGATTCCCACTCCAGAGAACGAACAACGACGCGGGAGGCGGGGTTGGCCTGAAAGACTCTGATTGGTCTGTCAGGCCTACCAGCTGATATATAACACGTCAGCAGCACGTCGGATGACGCTTCTGAGGAAGACTGGAGTCTCAGTCGAAACTGTCAAACAGGTAAAACACACCTCCTTACATCTTGTCTGTGAATATAATAAGTCAGAGTTTACAATGAACCTCGGTACAAATCCTAGTTGTCTCAGATTAGTTATCTGTGGTGTCTATATATGCTCTTAGTTTTTAAGAGCATATATAGAGAGATGTTGAGCTTTTCAAATGATAATCAGTAGGTGTATGCTCATAAATCACCCCTTAAACCTGTCAAAAACTGCTGGAGAAATGGCAGTTTGTAAGTGTGTAGAAATTATTTATACTTGTAGAAAAAAAATTGTCAGGCAGACAAAAATGTCAGACACTCTGGTGATCACAGCAACAGCGAACTATAAAGGGGAAAAAGGCATTATTGTTGATGTTGATGACGACCAGCGTCAACCACTGTTGATAGAAGACTGACAGTTGGTTACATCCAGTACAAGGCTCAGCTGTGGATGCATTTGACACAGGAGTCTCTGTCAGCAGCATGGGCCAGCATTTACCCACAGACGGTAAGGCTCTGTCACCTGAACCCAAAGCAGAGTAGACAACAGCAAGAGCAGAACCTGAATCACAAGATGAAGTCTTTGATTTTACCTCCTTTGAGTATCTTTGCTTTTTGGTAAAAGGTACTTTTTTAATCACTTATAGACCTCCAAGATCCTCTGGAAAATTCATCAAGGAGTTTGCCAAACTGCTGTCAATTATCTGTACTGACTACAACTTTTTAGTCATAACAGGGGATTTCAACATTCATGTAGACAATTGTATGCACAGTATTGCCTAAGAACTCTCTTCTCTACTTGCCTCTCACAACATGAGAAAGGGCTTACGCACACTCAAGGCCACACTCTAGATTTGGTTATCTCTAAGGGTGTTTACATTTCTTCTGTTGATGTTAAGGACTTGTCTCTTTCTGATTATTTCTCTGTGTTGTTTGACTTACAGATCATTCCAATTGTTCAGTTAAACTCTGTGTCTATTACGAAAAGGTACATAAATGAAAATACCACTCAGTAGGGCTGTAGTCTCCTGGTCAACTAGTCGATTATTTGGTCGTTATGCTCTCGTCAGACCAAATTCTCATTAGTCGAATAATCGGCGTGTTACTTTCATAAGGAGAAAAGTGCTACATCAATAGCTTTCCAGGATTAATCCATTATTTCCTGCGGAGGGAGGGACAGGCTAAGTTACCTGTGAAAATGGGGGTGTTTTCAAACGACCCCCGTTGTTGACATAAAGTTGAACTTGCCCATCCTCATGCTCAGTGTCGCGGTGACGCAGACCTCCTATCAGTTTCTGTATACTGACACCATTTCCCTCAGTGGAAACGGAGCTTGTATTTACTTGTATTTCACAGATAAGAAACAATAAATTGTGAAGACAGTAAAGCCTCCACTAAAATAGCATTTTAAGTCGTGTGTGTGATTTATCCTTCAGGGATTTATACTTAGGGATTTATCCAGGCTTCATATGAGCAGAGGAAATCTCCACTAGTTGCTAGGCTAATGTATACCATGTAAAATGCCATAGGCTGGCGCTAATAAAGTTAGCATGTTGTATTTGCGTGGAAAACGTTTAGTATAAGACAGATGTTTTGTCAGTAAATGTTTTGAGTTGTAATGGAGCCAAATTATGTGTCGTTACCTTTGTTACATGTTGCTGTTGTCCCTGGTTTTATATGAGAAGAGGAAAAGATCGCTAGATGCTAGGCTAGTTTATACAATGTAAAATGCCATAGACTTGTGCTATTAACGTTAGCATGTTGTATTGGTGGGGCAAATGTGTCCAGATAAAGACAAGTGTTTGTCTGTCAGTTCTGCGATTTATAGTGAAGCTGATTTGCTTACTGGTGTTGTCTCTGTCTCTATAAAGCCATATTTAATGTGTGTTTTGAATCAATTATATAAATAAAGTTTGATTTGAACTAAACTTTACAGCACTTAACACAGTCCTCCACCGCCAACTAGTGTTTTGGAGGTGTAACTGCAGAGTGACACAGACACCACCACCACCACCACAGAAGTAAAAATAACATGCAAAATTTTTTTATCCCAAGACTAATCAATTAGCTGACAATTATGTGCGACTTTAGTCGACCAAGATTTTCTTTGGTTGACTACAGCCCTACTGTTCAGTTTATGGAGACCATAGCTGTGTCACCAACTGTGAGTGCAGAGACAGTTCATGAGCTCCTGGATAAGTTCAACTGGAAAATCTCAAATGTCATGGATGCTGTTGCTCCTATTAAAACTAAAACTAAGACAACCTTGAGCTGACACACCACGGAGGTGAGCCTGATGGTAAAGGCCTTACAAACAGAATGCAGATTCACTATGACCTCTACAAACAAAGTCTTTGTAATTTCAACCATGAGTTATTCAGAGTTAGACAGCGATACTTTTCGGAAATCATAAGTAAGAACATCAACAATACTCGCACTTTGTTTGCTATGGTGATAAGCCTACTAACCCCCCTAATCTGATAGCTCCAGAACTCCTCTCAACAGATAATGCAATGAATTTGCTTGCTATTTTGGTGAAAAAATACAATCCATACGGTTAAATATCAGCACAAATCAGCAAAAATAATAAAATGATGCAACTCCTAAAACCACCCAGGAATAACTCAACAACCTTGTCAAAATTTAATACAGTTGACCTAAAAATTATAAAAGGAAACCGTTCAGCAGCTTAAACCATCAACTTGCTGCCTTGACACTATACCATCTGACTTCTTTAAAACTATTGCAATGTCTGTCCTAACTGATTTGCAGCAAATAATCAATTGCTCACTTCAGTCAGGCACATTTCCTAAACCCCTTAAAAGTAGCTGCTATTAAGCCACTCTTAAAAAGAGAACGCTAGATGCTTCCATATAAGCAAACTATAAACCTATCTCAAATCATAGCTAAGATTGTTGAGAAAGTGGTTTTTGATCAACTCAGCAATTTCTTGAACTTTAATGGACAAATTTCAATCAGGTTTCCCACCTCATCACAGTACATAATCAGCTCTTAATAGAGTGCTAAATGATATAAGGTTGAACACTGACTCAGGCAAGGTGTCAGTTCTAGTATTATTGGATCTCAATGCCGTGTTTGACACTGTAAATCACAGTATACTGTTGAACAGGTTGGAAACTTGGGCAAGACTCAATGGAACAGTTTTAAAAAGGTTCAGGTCCTACTTGGAGGAACTGAGTTTTTTTGTGACCATTGGAAGTTATGAATCCAGTTGAATGGCTATGACATGTGGGGTTCCTCAAGGGTCAGTTCTTGGACCCCTTTTGTTCAGCCTATATATATATATATATATATATATATATATATATATATATATGCTACCTTTGAGTCAAATTCTGCAGAACTTTAATGTTGACTATCATAGTTATGCAGATGACACACAACTATACCTAGCACTGTCCCCAGATGATTACAGTTCAACAGAGTTGTTGTGTCACTGTTTAGAACAAAATAAATAACTGGATGAGCCAAAACTTTCAGCTAAATTGAAACAAAACTGAGGAAATTGTTTTTGGCAGTAAAGAAAATAGGATTGCTGTTAGTAAAAATACCTCGTGTCACTGTCTTTAAAAGCCAGAGACCAAGTCCGAAACCTTGGTGTGTTGACAGACTCAGATCTGACTTTTAGCAGTCACATCAAATCAATCACCGTAACAAACATATCCAGAGAGAAGGGTTTCATGTCCCAAACAGACCAGGAATAGCTCATCCATGCTTTCATCTCCAGTAGACTGGACTCCCCCAAAAGAGCATTAGACAGCTGCAGCTCATTCAGAATGCTGCAGCTTCGGTTTTGACCAGAACAAAGAGATCTCAGGATATTACTCCAGTTCTGAAGTCTTTACACTGGCTCCCAGTTAGCTATAGATTTGATTTGATTTGATTTTATTTGGATCTCTTTTAGCCATTGGCTAATCTTCCAAGAGTCCACATCAAGATTAAAAACAATTAAACATACAGTAATCATAACACTTAAACATATAATCATATACATATATAGATTCACTCACTCGCGCACACACACACACACACACACACACACACACACACACAGACACACACACACTCAGCCAAAATACATTAGCACAATTTGAGTACCATATATGTCTACATATATACACACATTCATTCAAACAAATGCATGTATGAAATGAAATATTCATGTGAATGAGATATTCATTCGCAGAAATACCACTACTGTGCAAACCTACTTGCAATATAATATTGTGATAATAACAACATTTAAAATACAAATACAAATCCTACAGTCAACAATCCAACTGCCAAACCACTCCTGAGTAATTATTGTAATGAATTCCATAATTTAATGGTTCTGAAAATGAAAGTCCGCCTTCCCATTTCAGTTTTTATTTTTGGTAATACATAATGATTTTTATCTCTTATTCTAACGTTGACTTGATGTTTTTCACGCACTAATAACAACTTGTCCTTGATACTCACTGGCTTGCTAAACTTTTGAATCTTTGAAATTAGTGCAATAGAATGTTGTCTCACATGCTCTACTACTGTGGGCCATCCCATCATAGCATGAAGTTCACTTACTGCTTTTTCAAACCCACATCTTAAGACCATTCTAGCTGCCTTGTCCTCATATCTCTCAGAGCTGCATTACCCCACACTGCACAGCAATAACTAATGTGACTATAGATTAGACTATGACATATTACCTTAAGAGTGTCTTTAGATAAAAACTTTACAATTCGTCCAATCATTCCTGCCATTTTCATCACTCTTTTAGAAAGATCAGTAATATGAGCTGCCCAAGAGAGATTGTTTTGTATTTTGACCCCCAATAACTTTACTTCTGTAGCCTCTTCGATGTGAACACTGCCATATGTTAAGTGCCATGGCTTCAATTTCCTCCTCTTTCGTGTAGTGCATATATAATCATATACTTTGTTTTAATTACATTTAACACTAATTTATTATTTTCCACCCATTTGATAACGGATTTAAAATCATTAGACAAATATTCATACAACCGAGTTTGTGAGCCTGCTGCTGCAGTGATGGTTGTATCATCCGCAAACATATGTGCATTTGAGTTGGCTAACACTAAGGGAAAATCATTCGTGTATATAATAAACAATAATGGCCCTAGGCAACTCCCTTGTGGAATACCACATGTAAGTGTACGTGGGGAAGAAAAGGAGCCATTAACATAGATGGATTCCTTTCTACCATTTAAGTAGGAACTCATCCAATTGATAGCATTCTCACTGAAACCATAATGAGTCAACTTTTTCAGTAGAATAGTGTGATCTATCAAATCGAATGCTGCAGTAAAATCAAGAAGTAATAAGGACACTAGTTTACCTTGATCAAGGGCACTTAGCCACTCATCTGTCATATCTATCAATGCAGTTTCAGTAGAATGATTTTTACGATATGCATGTTGAGCACGGGTTAAAAGGTTATTAGATTCCATATATTTCCAAATGTGGTCACTAACAACTCTTTCTAAAATTTTACTTAAAGAGGAGAATTAGCTAATTGGACGACTGTTGCTTGCAGTGAAAGATATTTTAACATCTTTAGGAATGGGGCAGATTTTTGCATGTTTCCACTCTGTGGGAAACACTCCTTGTTGCAGAGAAAGGTTAAATAGATATTTTACAGGTCTCATAATATATGGTGCGGCATATTTCAACAGTTTATTGTCAATAAGATCATACCCTGGGGATTTATCATCAGGAAGTGAACTCAAAATTTTCTCAATTTCATCTACTGATGTGTCAGGTAACACAAAACTGCAGTTTTTCCCTTTCATAATCTTACTGTCTATTTTGCCCACCAATAACTCGTTTGATACATTACTGATCATATGGGACCTGAGATCATTTATCTTTGATTCAAAATAGTCTGCAAAATGATTTGCAATATCTATTGGTTTTGTGCTGATCTTCCCATCAACCTCAACACTCACAGGACTAACACTATTTGACCTACCAAGTAAACCATTCACTGTGTGCCATATCTGTTTTGAATTGTTTCTACATTCCTCGAAAGCTGTATTGTAATATAGGGTCTTTTTCTGACGATTGAGTTTTACAACAAAATTTCTGCATTTTCTATATATCATAATATCTGAATCCAATCCTGATCTAGATGCTATAATTTTTGCCTCATCCCTCTGGGATATTGCTTCTCTCAGTTGTTGGTCAATCCAGGGGGATGGTTTGGCCTTAATTGTGTATTTCCTTATAGGAGCATGAAGCTCAATCACATTTGTAAACAATTTCGTAAAACAATCAACAGCACAATCCAAGTCATCTTCAAGATACACAAGGTCCCAAGGAACAGCAGCCAAATCTCCCTGATAGTCTTCTAGGACAAATTTTTTAAAGCTCCGTTTAACAATCACTCTAGGAGGTCTTTTTGGTACTTTGGTGTATTTAGTAATGTACACAATATTATGATCTGTCCAGGACACCAGGGCAGACTTGGCATTCGAGCACTTATTTGGAACATTGCTGAATATCAGATCAATAATGCTTTCAGTTTTATGCCCAAATTTGTTTCTTGAGGACCTCGTGACATCCTGTACCATTTGATATAAATTACGACTCTCTATATATTGAGTAAACTTAGTCTTGTTACCATCAGAATGTTTACTTTTCCAGTCAATGTTGTAGTCCCCAAGCATAAATAATTCTTTTCTATCGTCCAGAGCAAGGTCAATACTTTCACATATCTTATCCAGGTATAAAGCATCTGATTTTGGGGGTCTGTAAATACATCCAATTAACGTTGGTTGTTGGAAAGGAAGGTGAATTTGAATCCACAGGATCTCCAGTCCATTCACACATAGATCATCTCGCACTTTAAGCAGCAGGTGCTCTTGAATATATATGGCGACACCTCCTCCCCTTCTGTTCCTGTCCTTCCTTATGATATTGTATCCTCTCAATTCAATTTGTCCATTTGTTATAGTTTGGTCAAGATGAGTCTTAGTGATAGCAAGCACATGCAGATTGTTCCTCTGGACAACATTCAATACCTCATCCACCTTATTTGCCAAACTCTTTACATTCACATGAGCGATATGTAACCCTTTCTTTGGCAAGTGTAAATTAATAGAGTCAGAAAGCATCATTTAAACATTAAAATAAAAAATAAAATACATACATGTACACATAGACATACATATGCATACAAACACACACACACACACACACACACATAAAACATACACAACATTCAAACTTTAAAACAGCCATGGGGTGATCTCTGAATCTCTGTACAACGGTCCATCTATATATAATCTGTCCACAATTAAGGAGACTTTGTGGTTTCTGATCCTGTGTTCTCTCAGGATGGGAGTTAGTTTCCGCCTTCTGTCATTAATCTCCGCAGGAAAATGATCATTTATCCAAAAGTTTGTGCCCTTAAGATCCTTGCCTCGAGACCTCACTAACTCCTTCTGTTTAAAATGTTCGAACCGAGCGATAATGGGGTGAGCTTTATCCTTCCCCTTCTTTCCCAGCCTATGGACCCTCGAGAAGGAAATTTCATGTACTGATTCCTGGGATAACTTTAATTGGTGGCACATAAATTCCCGTATGGATTGTTCAGCGTCATCATTCTCTCTCTCAGGAATCCCGGAAAAAATCAAATTGTCCCGCATTGATCTAGTTTGCACATCAAGCACCGTTTCCCTCAAGTGTTTGTTTTCTTTTGTGACAGTCTCCAGAGTCTTCTGAATCACAAACACAGTACCTTTCAAAGAGTCATTCTCCTTCCGCAGATCGTCAATTTGAGCTTGGCTGAATTCCAAACTTTGTCTCAGGTCGCAGAGATCTTTTTGCAGCTCAACCAGTATATCCAACTTGCCGAGTCGCTCATTTATTGATTGCATTAAAGATATCTCCACTTCCATTGTTTGTTCCTCTGCGCTTTCCGAAGAAGCCGACCTGTTGCGGGATTTTTTGTGTCGGGGCGCTCCGTGACCTGGCATTTTCTTCGCGGCTCTGTATTGTTTATCAGTGAAACTTTCCAGAGCCCCGATTGACTCTGATGAATCCGATGAATCCAGATTAACATATATCCGGTCGGAAATTTTAATTTGCTGGCCGAGACAAAAGTTATTAATAAATATAGGGAGCAATATCCAAAACAAAGCCAAGTCCACAGCCCGGAAACCGGAAGTTGTGATGACATCTATAGAATCGACTTCAAAGTTCTGTTCCTGGTCTACAAATCACTTTATGGTTTAGCTCCAGAATACTTTTAGGAAATGTTAATGGAATATAAACCCAGTAGGGCTCTGAGATCTACAGACTCAGGTCAGATAGTGGAGCCCAGAGCTCAAACCAAACACAGTGAAGCAACATTTTGCTGTTATGCTGCACACAAATGGAATAAGCTACCAATAGAACTGCAGTCTGCCTCAAATGTGAGTGTTTTTAAATCAAGGTTAAGAACTCTACTCTTCTCTCATGCTTATGATTGAGCTCTTTTAAAGCACTTTTAAATTTTTATCTTTCATTTGCAACATTTCATTTGTATACTCTTTTAATCATTTTAAAGTTAATTATTGTTTTATGCTGTATTTTAGTAAGCTGTCTTTTTATTTTTCTGCACTTTTTTAATGCTTTTAATGTTGCATTGTTTATCATGTACAGCACATTGAGTTGGCTTGTGTATGAAATGCACTATATAAATAAGTTGCCTTGCCTTGCCTAAAAGTTGACTAAAATGTCATGATTTTTTGTTGACTAAAATGTTTTGAATTTTTGTCGACTAAAATTATGAAGGATAAAAATGATTAAAATGTGACTAAAACTAATAAGCATTTTCATCTAAGACTACGACTAAATCTGAAGTAGCTGTCAAAATGAACACAGCTTTGTAGATGTGTCTGTTTGTCTGTCAGTTCTGAGGGTCTTCTTCCTGCCCTTCTTCCTGTTTGTTTGTCTTTCTAGTTAGTTAACTTAGTCAGATGTCATGATAGTAACTTCTTTCCACTCCATTTTCAACCGCTTCTCCGAGGCCGGGTCGCAGAGGTAGCAGGCTTAGCAAAGCACTCCAGACGCCCCTTCTCCCCAGCAACACTTCCCAGCTCCTCCTGGGGGATCCCTGTGGCATTCAAATTCACTCGAATGAATTGCATGTCATTTCAGATTCATTTAACCTTGAGTGTAGATGCACTAAACTTATAAGACTGCTGAACTTTTACAGTCTGTAGGTGACATGTGGTCTACGGTTGTGAGGTTGGTTGTATGTACTGCCAAATTCATGGTAACGACATTGGAGACAGCTTATGGTGATGAAATGAACATTCAGTTCATGAGCAACAGCTCTGGTGGATATCCCTGCAGTCAGCATGCCAATGGTATGCTTCCTGAAAACTTGGGACATCAGTGACATTGTGTTGTGTTAAAACAAATATCGCAAAAATTTTAAAGGAATTGGTGATGAACCAATCACGGTTAGTCTGGGCAGACAGTCTCAAAACGTATAAGAGGGGCCTCCGCAATGCCAGAGCAAACTATTACTCAGCATTAATAGAAGAAAATAAGAACAACCCCAGGTTTCTTTTCAGCACTGTAGCCAGGCTGACTGAGAGTCACAGCTCTATTAAACCTTGTATTCCTTTAGCCCTTAGCACAGAGCCACATGCGGCTCGTCAAGCTTTAATTGGTGGCTCGCATGTTAGCTTATATAACAATATGGTAACACAGCCAATACATTTGTTAAAATGTGCTACATGAATTTACAATGAACACTACACTACAAACAAGCAAACATCCGCTTTATATTTCTCCTTTCACCTCAATTAATGATTAATAATTAAAAGGGGGTTAACGCAAAACGTTACGGCATTTTGACAACATCGGCTCACTTGACCGTAGTGCAGGTGGCTTGCAGGTTACGATAGCTCCGCCAACCAGCATGACATGCACAGGGCAAAAAAATGAATCGATTTCTAATTAAAAAAAAAAGGACAAAAACGAGACGGACAGACACACAGCGTTGTAAGGAATACTGAAGATAAAGAGTCGGAGGAAGCAGCAAACGAAAATCAACATGAAGATGCCGGAGAGTCGGGAGAGGGGACGAGCAGGGAAACGCAGAGTAAAAAATGAAAGGTACGAGGCATACAAGATGAACCACAGGAAATTTCAAGAGAAGTGGACAGATGAATTCCTATTTGTTCTTCATGGCATGAATCCTCTGTGCTTAATATGCAAACAAACCCGTACCGGTTTCAAACGAAGCAACTTGGAGCGCCATTTCAAAACAATGCATCCACACTTCAATGAAAGTTACCCGCCTGGCAGTGAACTCAGAAAGAAAAAAATAGCACAGCTCACTGCTTCACTTTGTGGGCAGCAAAATCGTATCCACCGGACAACATCTACTGCAGAGCGTTTAACAGAGGCATCTTTTGAGATAGCGTGGATTTTGGTGCGGGCAAAAAAAAAAACATTCTCAGACTCGGAAATAGTAAAAGACTGCTTTTTGGCTTCAGCAGAAATATTGTTCACAGATTTTGACAACAAGGACATGATTCTCAAACAAATAAAAGGATTACAGTTGTCCGATTCAACAATAATGAGAAGGATGGAAGACATCGGAAAGGACATATGTGACCAGTTGTAGGCTGACCTGCACGTGGTGCCTTGTTTCAGCATCGCGGGGGATGAAAGCACAGATGTCACCGATGTTGCTCAGCTGGGCGTTTGGGTGAGGTTCCCAAAAGACAACTCTTTTGAGAGGAAATGTTGTGCTTACTACCACTCCATGGCCAAACAAGAGGTGAGGATATTCTGAATGCACTTCAGAACAGGTGTAGGCCACTTCTGGAGTTTGGTTTCTGAAGCAGACTTTCCCACTTTGAAACCACTTGTGCAGAAAGTGTTGTCTTTCTTTGTGAGCACCTACACCTGTGAGTCAACATTTTCAACCATGTACACTATCAAGAATGCCTCACTGTGATTGCAACAACAAACTACAAATGCCAGCTCCCGCTCATCCCAGTATTAAGGTAATTATGGTCTAAAATTAAAAATGTATTGGCTGTGTTGTTTCTTTATTTGTGGGATGTCCAATTTATATGTAGAAATGTTCATCTGTGTAGGTGACTTGGTATATTGTCGTGAAAGTGGCTCTCCCCTTGACTTTGCTCTGCCAATGTGGCTCTTGTGAAAAAAATAGTGAGGATCACTGCCTTAGCAGTAATGATTTTATGAGCTTTTTTAATGACAAAATTCTAACTATTAGAGGAAAAATTCTTGACCTCTTGTCCTCAGATAGTACCTATCTGCCCTCAAACACAGCTGTAAGACCTAATATATATTTGGATTGCTTCTCTCCAATTACCCTTCCACAACTGACCTCAATGATTTCTTCATCTACATCATTGTGTCTTAGACCCCATCCCAACTAGACTACGAAGTTTTACCTTTAGTGAACACTTCTATGTTAACAATGATCAATATATCTTTATTAACAGGCTATATACAACAGTTCTTAAAGCTAGCTGTAATTAAACCTTTTCTGAAAAAGCCCACCCTAGATCCAGAGGTGTTAGCCAAGTGTAGAGCCATATCTTATCTTCCCTTTCTTTCAAAGATCCTTGAGAAAGTAGTCGCAGACCAGCTGTGTGATTTTCTCCATGATAATAATTTATTTGAGGAATTTCAGTCAGGATTTAGAGTGCATCATAGCACTGAGACAGCACTAGTTAAAATTACAAATGATCTTCTGATTGCTTCAGACAAAGGACTCGTCTCTATACTTGTTTTATTAGATCTTAGTGCGGCGTTTGACACAATTGACCATCAAATTCTGCTACAGAGACTGGAACACTGTTGTCCTCTACCTGTTGTGCCTCTCTCTCTCTCCTCCTCCATTCTTCAGTTTCACGAAGCTCTTCGTCAGTGTATTCTGGCTCAAATAAATAAGTGCGGCCATAAAACTCTGCAAAATCAAATTCCTCCTCCACAAAGTCGAAGTTTTGCTAAAAGTCAGCCATTATTCTATAAATCTTTCATAAAATAAATGAATGAACCTTTCAGGCTACTGTCCGGTTCTGCCTTGCAGCTGCTGCGGCTTATTCTCGCGAGATTTCAGGCACGGTATGAGATCGCTGCTTGTTCTCGCGATATTTCGGCTGCACTTTGGGAAGCAGAGGTAAACGGTAAACACAACGTAAGGTAAGACAACAACTCTGAAGACCACCTAAATGTGGAATGTTAGTATATAGGCTTTCCACATCGAGAGTCGATGGCCGCACTTATTTATTTGAGCCAGAATACACTGACGAAGAGCTTTGTGAAATTGAAGAATGGAGGAGAGAGAGAGAGAGAGAGGCACAACAGATAACGTTAGAGGACGACAGAGGAGGAATGGCTGCTGGAAGGATTTAGCTCTGGAGATTGGTGTTGTAACGTTACCTGTGAATGCTGTACCCCAATGCCCACAGAAGAGGAATACCTCAGTTGCAAGGAATGGGACCGGTTGCAGCCTTAGCTAAATGGTAAACAACAAACATGGCACCATACCGGTAAGGTAAGACAACACGTTTACATGTCGTTTTCTATATGTTCTCTGACATTTATCCTAACGATATGAGGCGGTCTTTGTGGAGAAAAAGCTTGTTTAGTGAACTAACTTTGCACTTGAAAGGATGCCCGTTCAATTAAGTTTTAACAGGTCTGACGCTACGGCTGTATCTAGGCTAACGGCTAACATGCTAACTATTATTTATATGTCACTAGTGACTTGAAACAAATTTAGGACGATAGGAGACAAGTTGAAATAAACCGAAATTTCCCTTTAATTGGCCTAAAAGATTCTGCACTAAGCTGGTTTAAATCTTATTTATCTGATCGTTTTCAGTTTGTTCATGTTGAATCATCTCTAAATACTAAAGTTTGTTTCGGACTTCCACAAGGTTCTGTGCTCGGACCAATCCTATTCACTCTATACATGCTTCCCTTAGGTAACATCATAAGAAATCACTCTGTAAATTTCCATTGCTATGTGGATGATACACAATTGTATTTATCGATGAAGTCAAAAGAAACTTATTAATTAACTTAACTTCAAAATTGCCTTAAAGACATAAAAACCTGGATGAGCTCCAATTTCCTGATGTTAAATTCAGACAAAACTGAAGTTATTGTTCTTGGCCCCAAACACCTCAGAGATTCTTTATCTGATGACATAGTTTCTCTGGATGGCATTGCTCTGGCCTCTAGCACTCCCGTAAGTAACCTCGGCAGGGGCGGAAATCCCGGGGGGGACAGGGGGGACATGACTCCCCCTTCAGTAAAGCTGTACCCCCCTAGAATCATTTGAGACACAATTAATAATTTTTGAACAATGCAGTAGTATTTATTAAAAGCACAATGTAAGCAGTGCTCATTATAATCGCGCAATAATGTGCTATTTAAATCTTAAAAGATTTAGTCCCCCCCCTCCCATTCCTAGTAGTGGTATATCCCACACTCTTTCCAACGGGCGGGGCTGCTTGGCAGCAGTAGCCGTGTGGCTGGAACCGCTGTCCACATCGCGCATGGCAGGGTAAGATGTTCACTCACACAGATACAGTTTAACTTACACAAGTTACAACACATCCCATTTACTGTTACAACCAGGCCCAGGCTGATAATATCAACTGTCTGCAACATTTCTCCTGCATTGTTCAAAAGCCTACTCAATTACGAGTGCTGCTAAGCTAAAAGCTAATGATTAAGCTCTGAGTTTAGTGATAGTCATAGAGGACAGGAGAGAAAGAAGAGGGAGAGGACAGGACAAGAGCAGTTAGTGGCGGAGCAATGGGTACCTGTCTGCACGCTCTCCACCTGTCAATGAGACAAACATGAAAGACGTGCAGACGAGGAGCAGTCATTACGCGCATTACGCACTGTTGTGACGGAGCGTAGCTAATGGGTACCTGTCTGTAGGCTCTCCTCCTGTCAGTGAGACAAACATGAAAGACATGCAGACGAGGAGCAGTCATTACGCGCGACTATTACGCATGGTTGTGAGGTGCGCAGCGGCAGATCTCACAGCACACTGTTTATAAACCAGTTTACCAGTTTAATTGCAGGAAATGTTTAGTTTTAGTTTTAGTTTACTTAGTATAGACATTCACTCTGCCTGTTGGAGAGATAGAGAGAAGATTAAAGCGTCAAATTGCGGTAAAAGATGCTGTATAAAAGACAGGCTACAACTTTTTTTTCCTTGTCCTCCCCTGGAATTATTCTCTAAAATTTTAACAACTATGAAATGGGATTTTCGCCCCTGAACCTCGGAGTAATATTTGATCAAGATCTGTCTTTTAACTCCCATTTAAAACATTCGTTTCGTGTTTTCATCTGCGTAATATTGCGAAGATTAGGCCCATCCTAACCCGAAAAGATGCAGAAAATTGGTCCACGCTTTTGTTACCTCTGGGCTGGATTACTGTAATTCCTATTATCAGGTAGCTCTAATAAGTCTTTAAACACTCTCCAGGTAATTCAGAATGCAGCAGCACGTGCACTGACAGGAACTAAGAGGCGAGAACACATTAGGCCCATTTCCACCGCAGGAACTTCGGGGTAATTTTACGGGGCCGGGGCCGTTGGTACGTGTCTCCACCGCAGGAACCACCCCCACCAAGGACAGAGTTCCGGAACTTTTACGGGGGCTAAACAAGTCCCTGCCTCGGGGTAGGTACTCAGAACGGCCCCGAAAGACTCCTGGCTGGGGCTTGGGGATTACTTGGTGCTGATTGGATATACTCAAGGAGGGATGTGACGTGAACAGAAAGCTACAAAATAGCCGGCATTTTTAAAACTCAGCAGACGAGGGTTAGCTCGTTCATATAGCTTCCGCCGCCATGTAAAAAAAAACCTCACTAAATGGCCCGTGAAAAAAAATATTTTTTCCAGCGGATATCTTAGTTACAACATGATTGAGCTAGCAAAGCAGTTTTGTGTTGCTATGTGTGGTATTTATTCAGTTATGGGAAATCACGATGTCTAGAAAGCATCAGTAGTGGCTGCAGCTGACAGGGACAGCTCACAACAGCATCTGTTAAAAGCCTCCCGTTGTCGGATACGACATGAAACTACTCCAGTTAGCTCAATCATGTTGTAACTAAGACATCTGCTGGAAAAAATATTTTTTTCACGGGCCATTTACTGAGTTATTACAGACACCGCTATCGGCTAACAGCTAACAACGTGTAAACCTGTAAAATCCAGAATTGAATTTAAAATCCTACTGTTAACTTATAAAGCTCTAAATGGTCAGACTCTGTCATATCTTAGAGAGCTCACAGTGCCAGTATATTATCCCACCAGGTCTAAAATTGAAAATGTATTGGCTGTGTTGTTTCTTTAACAAGAAAATAATAATAATAGGTTGTGCCTGTGTTCCACAGCAGGCACCCCTAACAAGGTGCCTCATTGTGATGTAGTACCTAATAGGATAAAGCTTCCTGTGTGACATACTAAGGCTGTTTTATCTATGATTGGTATCTTACCATGTGACCAGCTTTGAGGATCCAGTAGAATGCAAAGTTCTTATAAGTCTTGTAAAAAGCTCCAGTAATGCCCGGGTAGGAGGGGTTATCCAGTGGGGTCCACCTCAGCTTGTTAAACCCAGGCAGCCCCTCCCACTTCAGCCTCTTCACCCACAGCTCCTGACCTGAGACAGCATGTACAAATCATGTGACAGGAATTAGACATCCATGTGGCACAGCTCTCTGCAGAGGAACTAGATATGTGGATGGGTTTACAGCACAGACAACACTGCTGCTAGTGCTGAACGGAAGGCAATACACTGAGTAGGTTACCCATGGTGTCCACTATGAGATCCAACTGTCCATTGTAGATGGTGACGTTGACTCCAGCCGTCAGCAGCTGGTCCACTACATCCACCACAGGCCTCATAAAGTCTCCTACCATGTTGCTGAACACACCCTCTGCCTGGCCTAGACAGCACACACAGGAGAGGGACAACCATTGTAGAGGACAAAATACTGCTTCAAGAATGAGAGTCCACTGTTTAGATACAGTACCTCCCCAGGTAACATTCTGGGGGATGATGCCAAGTTTCTTCCTGATTGGTCCATTCATCAGCTCGCTCAGTGACAGGCTGTGTAGGGGTTGAACATGGCGACGTGTCTGCAGAGCTGGTGGAAAAGAACATGGTAAAAGCTCAAATGAAATGAAAATAAAGTAGTACATTATGGGTCATATAATGAACCATTGGATGTGAACAGTTAGCACAGCGTCTTACAGATGAAGTCTTCTCCTGCTGCAGATCTGCGTTTCTCATCCGGCTCCTGGGTCAGGATGTTGTAAAAGTTCACTCCGTTGGTGTTCTGACATGAAAACCAAAACACATGCTATGTGGCAAGGAAACACTTTATATGCAATACTAAGAAAATTACTTCCAGAGCAATCTGTCAGTAACAAAATGTCATGATATTTAGTTGAAATTCCATGGTAACAATTTTTTGCATGCTCACTCAACTCAACTTTATTTATAGAGCACTTTAAAAATAACAACAGCCATACAAGTGCTGTACATAAACATAAAAACTTATACATAAAAAATTAAAAACAATAAAAACACAAAAATAATAAAATAAAATAAAGCAAAACAATAAAAACACTAAAACCAGAGCAGAGTCTCATGCTGAGTTGAAAGCCAAGGAATAATGGTTCCACAAGAGCCATTGAGACCAAACACCGTCACTTTTAATAATGTTTGTGTTCTCTTTTGGCCTCTTTAACAGTATTTTGGTAACGGTGCCAACAGTCCTTTAGGATTTAGAAAGAAACCTGCAGTTTGTTCTTCTTCCACCTGCATTCAGCTTTGTGGCACTCCTGTCTGGCTGCACGGGTTCTGTCATTGAACCAGGGCTGAGGTTTAGCTTTAGGCTGCACAGTTTTCAATGGAGCCACAGAGTCCAGTATTTTTTCGGCAGGAGGAGTGAAACCAGGAACTGAGCTCCTCCGTGTTAACAGATGTTGAGTCAGAGGGGACACAGAGCTTGTCGAAGGCAGTAGGCCTGGGATGATCAGTGATCAAATCGTATATTGGCGATTGGAGGGTTGCCAGGCGATTTGCTGGATATCAAGGCGATTTTGAATTTTTAAAAAAAAAAAATGGCACTACCGTGCATTAAGAGCTGTTTTTTGGGGAAATACATGACTGTCAGAGAAGCCCCGTTTACAAACAGACCTACAATCCATCTCATCTCCTCTCCTCTCTCTCTTCTCAGCGGCGGGTGCCCTGTCAGCCCTGCGCTGACAGTGACAGGGCACATCTCTTTGATCCGAAGACACAGCTCGTTTGCTCATACTTCTGGGTCATTCAATAGAGTAACTGCAATTAAATATTGTTTTAATGTGTAACTATTGAAATGTTCACAAGGGCTTTCATAAATTCCTACAATGTTGCGGCACTGCCGCCTTTGCAGGTTAAAAGTTAATGACAGCGACTTGAAGTGAGGAGGAGCAACACGTCTCCGGCTTGTCAGTGCAGTGGTGTCGGCATCTGGGATAAACCCAAAAAACTCCCAAATTGGAGATGTGGCGTTTTTCTTTGCCACCAGTGCCACACTGTGGTCAAGCCTGCCGTGGTTCGCTTTTGCTTGGTCAAATCAGCCGCACGTTTTTTTCTAGTGCGCGAATCTACGAACATTTACGGTAATCGTAATGAAACGGCTCTGAAGAGCTGCTGGTAGTGACTGTGGGTCAGACTGCAGAGGACAAGTTCAAGGATATTTTGCCGAATTTTGACGTAGAATAAAAAACCTATTTTCCATAAGTAGTCCAAGATTCATATACTGCTGAACTTAGCACTTCTTAGACTACTTGCTTGCATAATATGAAGTACTTTTACTGTGTACTTTTCCAGTAATCCTTTGTCAAAATCCTGACCAGATCACAAGATTAAGGATATTTCGCCAAAATTTGATGTGGAATAAAAAACTTATTTTCCATAAGTAGTCCAAGATCCATATACCGCTGAACTTAGTACTTCCTAGACTACGTGCATGCATAATATGAAGTATTTTTACTGTGTTGTTTTCGAGTAATCCTGTGTCAAAGTCCTTAGAGGACAAGATCAAGGATATTTTGCCGAACTTTGACGTAGAAAAAAACACTTACTTTCCATAAGTAGTCCAAGATTCATATACCGCTGAACTAAGTACTTCCTAGACTACGTGCATGCATAATATGAAGTATTTTTACTGTGTACTTTTTGAGTAATCCTGTGTCAGAATCCTTAACAAAGGGCAAGATCAAGGATATTTTACCGAACTTTGACGTAGAATAAAACACTTACTTTCCATAAGTAGTCCAAGATTCATATACCACTGAACTTAGTACTTCCTAGACTACGTGCATGCATAATATGAAGTATTTTTACTGTGTAGTTTTCGAGTAATCCTGTGTCAAAATCCTTAACAGAGGATAAGATCAAGGATATTTCACCCAACTTTGATGTGGAATAAAAAACTTGTATCTCTAGGAACATTCAGAGCTTTTTCTATCTTTTTGTATCCTTTTCCTTGTTTGTGCAAGGCAATGATTTCTCCTCTGAACTTTTTGGACAATTCTTTTGACTTAGCCATATTTCTAACATGCAATCAAACGTCACTCTCAACAAAACCCTAGCCAGTCCAGGTATTTATGT
The DNA here is from genome assembly GCF_041903045.1 of Epinephelus lanceolatus. NCBI lineage: Eukaryota > Metazoa > Chordata > Actinopteri > Perciformes > Serranidae > Epinephelus > Epinephelus lanceolatus. The sequence goes on from NC_135751.1 coordinate 2,986,820, forward strand.
GTTCTGTCTCAAGCACACCTGAACTAATGAAGCCCTTGATTAGTTGCATCAGGTGTGCTTGAGACAGGGAGTTGAATAATTTTGAGACTGCAGTAGTGATTAAAAGTAGCATTTTGTGTTGAATTTGGATAAAAACCATGGTAATATTAGTTTTACTAAACTATTTCAACTGTTCTTGTCTACTTTGTTTATTGCAAACAGCTGAAAAATTTTACATTTTGCTAATAAGCCTAATATGCAGTGGGGGTTGAATAATTTTGATTGCAACTGTATTTCGCCAAAATTTGATGTGGAATAAAACACTTATTTTCCATAAGTAGTCCAAGATTCATATACCGCTGAACTAAGTACTTCCTAGGCTACGTGCATGCATAATATGAAGTACTTTTACTGTGTACTTTTCGAGTAATCCTGTGTCAGAATCCTTAACAGATCACAAGATCAAGAATATTTCGCCCAACTTTGATGTGGAATAAAAAAACGTATTTTCCATAAGTAGTCCAAGATTCAGTAACACTTTACAATAAGGTACACAAAATTAGAGTAGTTACTGAAGAACTAATGAGGAACTAATGAGGAACGAATGAGGAACTAATGAGGAACAAGTGAGTAGTTACTGAGGAACTAAGCTACACAAAATTAGAGTAGTTACTGGGGAACTAATGAGGAACAAATGAGGAACTAATGAGGAACGAACGAGTAGTTACTGAGGAACTAAGCTACACAAAATAAGAGTAGTTACTGAGGAACAAATGAGGAATGAATGATGAACTAATGAGTAGTTACTGAGGAACTAAGGTACATAAAATTAGAGTAGTTACTGAGGGACTAATGAGGAACTAATGAGGAACTAACTATAAGTTAATGGTCAGTTCTTCAGTAAGTCCTGATCAAATTTCAGAGGAGTAGTTACTGAGGAACTAATGAGGAACTAACTATTACTTAATCATTACCTAACTTTTTTGTGTACCCTAAAGTAAAGTGAGACATCAAAATGAGTAGGTAATGATTCAGTACTCATTACCTACTCATTTTGATGTCTCACTTTACTTTAGGGTACACAAAAAGAGTAACTAATGAGTAGGTAATGATTACTGAATCATCATCTACTCATTTTGATGTCTCACTTTACTTTAGTGTACACAAAAAGAGTAACTAATGAGTAGGTAATGATTCAGTACTCATTACCTACTCATTTTGATGTCTCACTTTATTTTAGGGTACACAAAAAGAGTAACTAATGAGAAGGTAATGATTACTGAATCATTACCTACTCATTTTGATGTCTCACTTTACTTTAGGGTACACAAAAAGGGTAGGTAATGATTAAGTAATAGTTAGTTCCTCATTAGTTCCTCAGTAACTACTGAAATTTGATCAGGAATTACTGAAGAACTGACCATTAACTAATAGTTAGTTCCACATTCATTCCAAATTTGTTTCATAGTAACTACTTTAAATTTTGTGCACCTCAAACAACTGTACTGTGAACAACGGTGTGATTAGTATACAGTACCTTACATACAGCCCCCATGATAAATTCTTTAAGCTTAGCCTACCTAAAATGTGACACACTATCATATTTATTTCTAAGGCATCATCGTACAGAATAACATGGATGGTCATATTAATGTGTATGTGGTCTGAAAATAATGAATAAAACTCTTCTCAAGAATCCTGCTGTCTGATTATTTTTGTTAAGGAACTAATTGTAAAGATGATGATGAAGTAATGAAAGACTACTCATTATGTATCACTTTTCTTTAGGACATAAAAAGGTTAACTAATGGACGGGTTATTGAGTAATGATTCTGCAGTGATGAAATAACTAGTTCACTAATTATTAAGTCATGATTAACCCCTCCATGAAATTTGATCATGAGTTAATGATGAACTGACCATTAACTAATAGTTAGTTCATCATTAGTTCCTCATTCGTTCCTCAGTAACTACTCTAATTTTGTGTACCTTATTGTGAAGTGTTACCCAAGATTCATATACTGCTGAACTTAGTACTTCCTAGACTACGTGCACGTATTTTTACTGTGTACTTTTCGAATAATCCTTTGTCAAAATCCTTAACAGATCACAAGATTAAGGATATTTCAACCAACTTTGATGTGGAATAAAAAACTTATTTTCCATACGTAATCTATCATTCATATACTGCTGAATTTAGCACTTCTTAGACTACTTGCATGCATAATATGAAGTACTTTTACTGTGTACTTTTTGAGTAATCCTTTGTCAAAATCCTTAACAGAGGATAAGATCAAGGATATTTCACCCAACTTTGATGTGGAATAAAACACTTATTTTCCATAAGTAGCCCAAGATTCATATACCGCTGAACTTAGTACTTCCTAGACTACGTGCATGAATAATATCAAGTACTTTTACTGTGTACTTTTCGAGTAATCCTGTGTCAAAATCCTTAACAGAGGACAAGATCAAGGATATTTCACCCAACTTTGATGTGGAATAAAAAACTTGTTTTCCATACGTAGTCCATGATTCATATACTGCTGAAGTAGTAGTTTATCACCTTCATATTGGGCTGGATTTGTGGCAAGAAAGCGATAAGCTGGTGTAGCTGGCAAGCAGGATGAGGGAAAGACAGTGTCGCAAGCAAGACTAGTTGAGAGGAAGCTGGTGCCTGTGGAGTACCAAAGAATTCAAACAACCGTGTGTGATTTGGTGGTTATTACTATGACAATTACACTGAATCGGCATGAATTATTTGTGATTTGTACTGTGTTCTTCTTGTGTACTTTTGCTCGTACATTTGCGGCTGCTCATGTATAGTACAGCAGAGCATAGCATATGCTAACTGTTGCGGAGTGTTATCTCTGCAATATATTTGATATTTGTTTATATTTGATATTTATTTGTCAAAATAAGAGCTGCTATCTATGTTTCGTTGTTTTTGAAACAATGACAATAAACATCTTTTCTATTCTGTTGTATTCTAGATGGCCTCAGTCTCTCCTCCTGCTTCCCACACCCACTTCTCCTGTGCTCAATTCAGAGTTCCCCTGGTCTCCAGATCGAATCCTATGCCTGATTGATTTGTGTGTTTGCCTTGGCTCCCCAGCCTTTATTTAAGCCCCTTTGGAAGTAGGAAGTACTAAGTTCAGCGGTATATGAATCTTGGACTACTTATGGAAAATAAGTTTTTTATTCCACATCAAAGTTGGGTGAAATATCCTTGATCTTATCCTCTGTTAAGGATTTTGACACAGGATTACTCGAAAAGTACACAGTAAAAATACTTCATATTATGCATGCACGTAGTCTAGGAAGTACTTAGTTCAGCAGTATATGAATCTTGGACTACTTATGGAAAATAAGTGTTTTATTCTACGTCAAATTCCGGTATAATATCCTTGATCTTGTCCTCTGTTAAGGATTCTGACAGGATTACTCAAAAAGTACACAGTAAAAATACTTCATATTATGCATGCACGTAGTCTAGGAAGTACTAAGTTCAGCGGTATATGAATCTTGGACTACTTATGGAAAATAAGTGTTGTATTCTACATCAAAGTTCGGCAAAATATCCTTAATCTTGTCCTCTGTTAAGGATTTTGACACAGGATTACTGAAAAAGTACACAGTAAAAGTACTTCATATTATTCATACACATAGTCTAGGAAGTACTAACTTCAGCGGTATATGAATCTTGGACTACTTATGGAAAATAAGTTTTTTATTCTACGTCAAAGTTCGGCAAAATATCCTTGATCTTGTCCTCTGTTAAGGATTCTGACACAGGATTACTCAAAAAGTACACAGTACAAGTACTTCATATTATGCATGCAAGTAGTCTAGGAAGTACTTAGTTAAGCGGTATATGAATCTTGGACTACTTATGGAAAATATGTTTTTTATTCTACGTCAAAGTTCGGCAAAATATCCTTGATCTTGTCCTCTGTTAAGGATTTTGACACAGGATTACTCGAAAACTACACAGTAAAAATACTTCATATTATGCATGCACGTAGTCTAGGAAGTACTTAGTTCAGCGGTATATGAATCTTGGACTGCTTATGGAAAATACATTTTTTATTCCACATCAAATTTTGGCGAAATACAGTTGCAATCAAAATTATTCAACCCCCATTGCATATTAGGCTTATTAGCAAAATGTAAAATTTTTCAGCTGTTTGCAATAAACAAAGTAGACAAGAACAGTTGAAATAGTTTAGTAAAACTAATATTACCATGGTTTTTATCCAAATTCAACACAAAATGCTACTTTTAATCACTACTGCAGTCTCAAAATTATTCAACTCCCTGTCTCAAGCACACCTGATGCAACTAATCAAGGGCTTCATTAGTTCAGGTGTGCTTGAGACAGAACACATAAATACCTGGACTGGCTAGGGTTTTGTTGAGAGTGACGTTTGATTGCATGTTAGAAATATGGCTAAGTCAAAAGAATTGTCCAAAAAGTTCAGAGAAGAAATCATTGCCTTGCACAAACAAGGAAAAGGATACAAAAAGATAGAAAAAGCTCTGAATGTTCCTAGAGATACAGCTGGAAGCATAGTTTGCAAGTTCAAAGTTAAAGGAACAGTGGCTACACTACCTGGACGTGGCAGAAAGAGGAAACTATCAGCGGCTGCCACCAGATTCCTGAGGAGGCAAGTGGTCAAAAACCCTCGAGTGACTGCAAAACACCTGCAGCAAGACTTGGTGGCAGCAGGCACTGAGGTTTCAGTTTGTACAATAAGGCACATACTAAACACCGAAGGGCTCCATGCCCGGACTCCAAGACGTACACCACTACTGACCCAAAAGCACAAGAAAAGTCGGCTCCAATATGCTCAAAACCATATAAATAAGCCACAGAAGTTTTGGAATTCTGTTCTGTGGAGTGATGAAACAAAACTGGAACTTTTCGGGCCTATGGCACAGCGGTATGTCTGGAGGAAGAAGAATGAAGCATATGCTGAAAAGAACACCCTGCCTACAGTGAAGCATGGCAGTGGCTCAGTGATGCTCTGGGGCTGCTTTGCTGCCTCTGGCACTGGAAACCTGCAGCGCGTGGAGGGCACGATGGATTCAGTCAAGTATCAGGAAATCTTAGGTAAAAACGTCGTGCCGTCTGTGAGGAAGCTGAAGCTTGGGCGTCACTGGACCTTCCAACAGGATAATGATCCCAAGCATACCTCAAAGTCCACCAAGGCTTGGTTTCAGAAGAAGAAATGGAACATTCTAGAGTGGCCGTCACAGTCGCCTGACTTCAACCCCATAGAAAATCTCTGGTGGGATTTGAAGAAGGCGGTTGAAAAACGCACACCCAAGAATATTACTGAACTGGAGGCCATTGCCCATGAGGAATGGGCTAAGATTCCTCAGGAACGCTGTCTGAAGCTGGTGTCTGGCTATGCATCACGTTTGCAGCAGGTCATAACAGCAAAAGGGTGCTCTACTAAGTACTGAAGATGCTTGTCATGAAGGGGTTGAATAATTTTGAGACTGCAGTAGTCATTAAAAGTAGCATTTTGTGTTGAATTTGGATCAAAACCCTTGTAATATTAGTTTCACTGAACTACTTAAACAGTTCTTGGGTAATTTGTTTATTGCAAACAGCTGAGAAATTGTATATTTTGCCAATAGGCCTAATATGCAATGGGGGTTGAATAAATTTGATTGCAACTGCATCCTTGAACTTGTCCTCTGCAGTCTGACCCACAGTCACTACCAGCAGCTCTTCAGAGCTGTTTCATTACGATTACCGTAAATGTTAGTAGATTCGCGCACTAGAAAAAAACGTGCGGCTGATTTGACCAAGCAAAAGCGATCCACAGCTGGCTTGACCGCAGTAAAGCCACAGCGGTGTCAGCGTTGGCTGCCATGCCATGTCGGTAGATGACAGCGCACAGCACCGGGTCAGAGCGACCCACCTCAAATAAAGTCACTTCAAAGCTGGAGAATCAAGATGATACAGCGCGCTGCTTACATTTAAAACCATTTTTATAAACAGTCGCCGTTCCTCCTCCACGGCCTGACGACCACGGGGAGTTAAAGTAAGAACAGGCAGCCGGTAAAAGTTCGACAAGAGCGCTGCACTTACCGGCACCGATCCAAGTCTCCGTTACACAGAGGAAATCCAGGCTCCGAGAGCTGAAGAAATCCCTCAGGATAAAAGTTTTGTTCGCCAGAGATCTGGCGTTCACCAGGCCAATCCTGGCAGGAGCTGGGGCTTGTGGTTCGGGAGATCGGGGGGCCCGGAGCAGCATCCTCAGATGCTGGTGATTCTTCCCCGCGCTGAGAGAGCCGAGGAAGGCAGGGGCGGCGGGGCTGGAGTCCCTCAACCGAGCTGGTGACAGGTACCAAGCAGGCGCCGATGGGATCCAGGAAGAGCCGGGGCACAGCTAAGGGACAGTATAATTCATGTCCCAACCGGGAAATAGACTGAGAACTTGCCAACCAGACTTTCAGCTTCACCTGCCAGCCGCTGCGTTTACCGAGGCCTGGTAAAGGTGAGTCGGGATTCCCGCCAGGAGCGGGGGCAAAGTTTTCTGTCCATCATGATCAAACGCCCCTAGATCTCTGACATTATGTCGAAGATCCATGAGGAATTGGCGATCATACACCAGCAGAGACTAGATCTGTATAGTGCCAAGTGTTAGAAACATCAAAAACACCAACCAAAGTGGGAGCAGCAGACGGCCAGCCACACACCGGCGCCATCTTGCTTTCCATCACAGCCCTTCAAAGATGGACATCATTTCATCATTTTATCCTATTAGACTTGTATGTTAGGTTTTGTCATAATTGGCATATGAATTCCTGAGTTATGGCCAAAAACATGTTTTGTGAAGTCACAGTGACCTTTGACCACCAAATTCTAATCAGTTCATCTGTGAGTCCAAATGGATGTTTTTGTCAAATTTTACGAAATTCCCTCAAGTCCTTCTCGAAATGAGACTGAGACTGATGCAAGTTCACAGTGACCTTTGACCACCAAAGTCTAATCAGTTCATCCATGAGTTCAAGGCTGCGGCGGAATAGTCTTTTCTGCTTAGGAAGGTTCCTAACTGAGTGAAATGACCCAGAAGTGCCTACGTGACAGCCATGATAAGAGCTGGTCGAGTTCTCCAAATTTTAAGGAAAGGTGCTTCAATGCTTCCTTTCTAATCTCCTTTAGCATAGGGTACACTTGACCATCCTTTACGAAAGGAAAGGAGATAATTCCATCCCACAAGTCCAACTGGATATTTAAAGCGACCCAGTGCAGACGCCTGGTACAGCAGCTCCTGCTCACCGCTGGGTTTTTCTTTATCATTTAACTGTCTTATTTGGAGTTTTTTTCAGTTACTTAAATTATGTCTTGCTTTGGTATGGAAACGAAGACAGCTCTCTTTATAGCGGTCTTTCTCCTATTTTCCCACGGACATGATCATGTGCGGGGACCCGGTGTTGTGTCCCTACTGGTTTCCAATTTAACTGGTTTCCTTACCGAACAGCCGCAGATGTGCTTCGCCTCCGTCAGCAGATTTGTCACAAATTCACAAACATACACAACATATTACTGGCGATCTTAAAGTCGCAGCCCACATCTACCACAGCGGATATGCTTCTGTAAGTGAGCACTACGTACCAGCGACATTAAAAAAAGAAAGTAAAGAAAATATGATATACACAAATTTCACATAAACTTCTGTGTGGAAAGCACCGTACCCACCAGGACTGTACACTGCCTCTCCAACACCAAACCCTGGATTACTTCGGATATAAAAGCTCTCCTGATGGAGAAGCGGAGAGCTTTTATATCTGGAACCAAGGAGGAGCTGAAGGCCATGCAGAAGGAGCTACGGAGAAACATCAGGCGGGGAAAGGAAGAATATAAAAAGATGGAGGAACAGCTGCAGCAGAGCGACGTTAGCAGAGTCTGGAGAGGTCTGAAAACCATCTCAGGACACAAATAACCAGACTCCCAGGCCAGAGGCAACCAGAAGTGGGTGAATGATCTGAATCTGTTCTTAAATAGATTTGATCAGTCTGCCCCTCCCCTGGCCCAGACATCCCGGCTGTAACCCCACTCATCCTCACGTTCACCTTCACCTCCCCCCCCCCACCTACACTCCTGGCACACTGCTTCAACACCTCCCCCACCCACGCTCCCCCGGACATCTCACCACCCCCCACTCCTCCCCCCACCACATCACCTCCACCCCCCATCACACAGCCCCCCTGCTCCAGCTTGTCCTTCACGATCTGTCAGGTGAGAGATCAGCTGAGGAGGATAAAGACGAGGAAGGCTGCGGGTCCAGACGGCATCAGCTCCAGGCAGTCCTGCGCAGACCAACTGTGCGGGATAGTTGAAACCATCTTCAACCTGAGCCTGAGGCTGGGGAGAGTACCACAGCTGTGGGAGACATCCTGTGTGGTACCTGAAGGATTTCAGCAGCTTCAGACCGGTGGCATTAACATCGCACCTCATGAAGACTCTGGAGCGCCTGGTCCTGTCTCGTCTCCCCCCCACAGTAGGCCCTTCAATGGGCCTGACTGATGTTTCAGAGTCCACCTCAGTGGATGTGCTGCTGACAAACTGGGGAAACTGCTCCCGTCCACTCGCCTCTGGATAATGACCTGCAGCAGCCAGTCAGATCCCTCCTGAGTGTGTTGACATGGTGACGGAAATCAGAGAATTCAATGACCCACAGAAGGAGAAGTACTTCAGGAAGAGATTCAGAGATGAAGAGCAAGCCAGCAGAATCATCTCCTCATCAAGACATCACAAAGCCTCCACATCATGTGCCACATCCCAGTCTTCTGCTGGATCAGTGCTTCAATCATAGATCATGTGTTGAGAGTAATTGAGATAAGGGAGTTACCCAAGACCCTGACAGAAATGTACATCCACTTTCTGATGGTTCATTCCAAAGCAGGAAACGTCAAGTATCATGAAGGAGCTGAAACAGATCCACTCTGGAACACAGAGACCAGCAAAATCATGTCTCTGGGAAAACTGGCTTTTGAGCAGCTGCAGAAAGGCAACCTGGTCTTCTGTGAATCAGACCTGAGAGAGTGTGGCATCGATATCAGAGCAATTCAATTCAATTTCAATTTTATTTATATAGCCCAATATCACAAATCACAATTTGCCTCACAGGGCTTTACAGCATATGACACCCCTCTGTCCTTAGGACGATATAGCACATTTTAATCCAATGAATATAAAGTTGTTTGTGCCAAATTTAAAGAAATTCTCTTAAAGTGTTCTTGATATTATGTTCACAAGAATTAGATAGATGCAAGGTCACAGTGACCTTGACTTTTGACCACCAAAATCTAATCAGTTCATCCTTGATTCTGAAAGAAACTTTGTACTTGATTTGAAAAAAATCCCTCAAGGCATTCTTGAGATATCGTGTTCACAAGAATGAGACAGATGAGGTCACGACCTTGCCCTTTGACAACTAAAATCTTCCTTGAGTCCAAGTGGACGTTTGTGCCAAATTATAAGAAATTTCCTGGAGATATCGCCTTTATGCGGATGGGATGGATCTAAGTATGTATGGATGGACAACCTGAAACCATGACGCCTCCAGCCATGGCTATTACATACACAAAGGCATAAAAAGGACATGGTGGGGCCAGGCTAACTGTTTCCTCCTGCCTCCAGCCTTTGTGCCAAGTTAAACTTACTGTCTCCTGACTGCATCTTTACATTTGCACTACAGATATGGGTGGTGTTGAGTTTTTCATCCAACTTTTGGCAAGAAAGTAACACATCTCCCAAAGTATGCTTTTAACATGAAGGGATGTTATGTAACTGCCAGTGAAACTGAACACTTTCTGCTGATGAACAGGGAGGTGTCCTTTTGAAAATATAATGTACATTAGAAACAAAGGCTTGTCACAGATATTAAATGAACGGAAATAAATCGATGCTCTAGCCACTTTGAGAATTTACACTAAATGTGAGGTAGCTTTAGCTTATTAAGTTATCCTACCATGAACAGCTTTTTGTACTGATATGCACTATAAATAGCTCACTGTAGCTCACTATACAGTACAGTATGAAAAAGTAACCCTAAAAGCATTAAAGAGTGCTATTGATCCTCCTGTGTTTTACCAACCTGCTCCACCACCGTCTCAGCCACAGCCCACAGCTCTGTGGCTTTCTCAAACTGCTGCTGCTCCACAGCTTTCTTCACCGCCTCCGCTGCACTGTTGACATCTGTCAGGCCGTAATCATCCAGCAGCGACTACACAACAGAGGAGCCACAAAAAACTCAACAGACAAGACATTTTTAATATAAACTTTTTCCTATAGTTTGTTACTTAGCCTACAGTAGTGTAGAGGTACGGTCCCCAGGTCATGACAGAGTCTGTGGATAAAGCACAATTCTTATTGTGAGCAGTCTGGTCATTGAACGATAATCTCTGCTGTATCTTTATAAAGACTCTAATCCATGCAATGCATTAAACATTTTTTCTGTTTATCTGTGATTGGCTGTTGTAAGTATAATAACCACAATATACTCCTGAAGAATTCCCCAAAATTCCTTTCAAAAAAGTGGTGTTTTAATTTTCTCTTGCCAAGTCTCCCCAGTAGTAGTGTCTGTAGCTTCTATTCCATATACAATTATGGTGGATCAGCCCCCAAGATGCCCTGAGTACAACACAATGTGTCACCAACAGGCTATGCTTGTTTTTAAATGAAAAGTGTGATACAGGTATCTGTGGTTTGATCACCTCCCCATTCCTCAGGTAAAACAAGCAGTTATTTCTCTATATAGGCAAGTCCACTGAAAAAAATCAGAGTAACTGGATTTTAACCAAAGACATGGGAAAGCTACAGTTTAACTTGTGCAGATGCCCTGTAGATATACTTGATTGCTAAAAAATCTAAGTATGAATGCTTTGCCATTGTGTGATGTAAATGGATGTTTTCTTTTCCAAAATCGGAGCATTCCAGTGTGGTTGTTTCTGTTGAACAGGTACAAAGGTTGTGGTACAAGACTGACTGATACTGACCCACTGGGGAAATCCAAGAGTCTCCAAGTGCCACACCAGCAAAGTTACATTTCACTGTCCCCTAGAAATGAGAAACAAAATGAGAAAATGTCTACATAGGTGGTTTGTATTTTCTCCACTTTCTTTAGAGATCTTTTAGGGAACCATAGGAACCACGAACATCCACACAAAATAACATATCAGAAATGTCACAGCCTCTAATTCAGTTACAGTGATTGGATGGCAATTTCAGGACTTTGTAATGACACTTTGTGATCATTTCTTCAGTAATAAATGGCTTGCTTCTGTTAGCCTGGTAAGACCATCCTGATGATGTAAGCTCAACATTCTGTTTCGCTCTCTGTATAAGTCTGGACTCTGTGCCACCGCAAACACTTTCAGAGTACTTGTGTGGCACTGAGTGTTGTTCAGAGACATTAAAAGTATTTTCAGAGACATAGACATGAAAAAGGATTGAAATATCTTGCCCCCCATTTAAAATTAAAATTGATAATAAACAGTTAAGGACTTTAGAATATGTTAAAATTACTGTTTTGATGTCCTCTATGTGATTTCTATTATTTTCTAGCAGGTCTGGTTGTGTCTTAAATGGTTGGAGCACCTGGTCAGCAGAGGGTGCTGTGTGTGTAAGGTATCAATGACTGACGCCTGTCACTAGCATAGATATATATACATAGATGCCGCGCCCTGGCTTGTGGGATGTGTCAATACCCCCGCCATCTTGCCTAGGTGCTCTGACCGGTTCAGACCCATGTCAGACTCGGCAAAAATGCCACATTTTTGCTCTGCATTTGGGTGTACGAACAAAAAAAGTGTTAAAACCAAGCAGAAGGGAATAACATTCCACAGGTAAGAAGTTGTTTTACAATATTTTACTGTTACGAACATGTTTAATGAGATATATATCTCAAAAAGTGATCCTTCTTTTAAGCTAATCAAGTAAAGTAACTGTCCTGATCTGGTCCTAATGCCAAATTAAGCTAACGCTATGTCACACAACTTAAAGAAAAAAGGTTAACCTTTATATAATAACGTTATTACTTATAAAATTATGATGCTTTGTCAAACAGCTATGTGGGTGTATGTGTTATTCCAAATTGTCAACTATCTGTTTCATGGCACCAACGTGACATAACGCAGCATAACGTTAGTAGTTAACTTGTGGCCTGAATTGTAACTACAAATTATGTGGAACTGCGTTTTTCTGACACACTTATTTTGTGTGTCGTTTCCCAAAAAACACAGAAGACGGGCATGGGTAGCAGCAATGAGGAGAAAGGACTTTGTCCCGAGTGACTCCTCAGTCATCTGCAGCTGTCACTTCAGACCTGAGGACTTCGACAGGACTGGGCAGACTCCTAAAAATAATACTAGCTACTGTACACTGTATTTTTTGTAAATATGACCTAATAATGTAAACAGTTCTGTGTCCAGGCTCCCATGAGCACTGTGGTGTTATACATATCAGATTAAAGCAAAATTTTGTGTAAACATGCAGCTCTAAGTCATTTATTTTCACTTGTACAAAACCAACATTTGTTAATCAGAATCTACACTGCAGCTCGGCACAACCCTGCTGATACACTATTTTTTGCACATTGTGTGAAATGTGAATAAACATTTATAGTCAAAATTAATAATTAAATGACATCATGGTGGGCATTGTACATCTAGTAAGAAAAAAGAATATTTATTACATGGGTAAAGTTTAGTTTAAATGTGTTGTAGAACTATTAGGCTACTGTTACTTTATCTACATAAGATCAAATATTTTGGTATGAAAAGATGCATTTTTTATTTAACCAAGTATCCTATATCATAACTACATGTCTGACAATTTTAACAAACCAAACCGCATGAAAATCGGTTGAGAATTCAGCGAGTAATGATGATTTTAATCATAAATAATCTCCTGCCTCAATAGACATACATGCATTAGGCAGCGCGGCTCCACCTGGGCAAGATGGCGGCCGCGTTGACATATCGCTCCAATGAGGAGCACCATTGAATGCGGCATCTACGTATATATACCTATAGGCTCATTCGAGATGAACTGCGCCTCACCTGAAAAGTAGACGAGAGCAGGCGGCCGCAGCAGGGGGCGGTGACAAAAAGCTGCAGTGAAGTCGGACAGTTTCCCGACAGTTTCCAGCAGCCTTCAGTCAGTACAGGAAGTCACAGACACACTAACATCCTGTCTGGAATGATGTCAATTCATTAAAAAAGTGATCAGGCCCATATATCAGTTTGTTTTCACCATCAGTCACACAACATGTTTTCTGTTCACAGAATAAACCTTCAGGTCAGACAAATACAATCTTAATCTCTAAAATACAACAAAAATGAGTAGTTTATGTAAAACGTCATCTTGTTGAGTCGGCATCTGAGCCAATGAGCTGTTAGATCAGTTGAGAGCCAGGCGGTGCAGTCGGTGGAGAGCAACTGCAGCGCCTGGCTCTAAAAACTGCGGCCACCTCGCTCTCGCGGCTTTATCGCCGTCCACTTTTGTAATACGTCAGAGCAAGTCGGGATGACGGGATGAAGTCGGACACAAAACTAACCGGCATGCATTGTGCACCGATCGCCGGTGATCGAATCTGCGCAGGCCTGGCTCATCTCGAACGAACCTATTGTGTCACTAGTAGAGTGAGACGTCAGATCATCATAGTAGTAGCAAAGAGCATTGATACCAAGGCTGTGGTCGGAAAGTCCCTCCTATCGTCTATTCCTAATCACTATTCCTTGACCTCTGTGGGAAACGTCACGAGGTCAAGGAAAGATGAGTAGGATAATTCATAAGGATTTAGGAAAAGAGAACCGCGGAGCTGAGAAAATAGGCTCGTTCGAGATGAATTGCGCCTCGCCTGAAAAGTAGATGAGAGCAGGCGGCCGCAGCGGGGGGGCGGTGACAAAAAGCTGCGGTGAAGTCGGACAGTTTCCCAACAGTTTCCAGCAGCCTTCAGTCCGTACAAGAAGTCACAGACACACTTACATCCTGTCTGGAATGATGTCAGTTCATTAAAAAAGTGATCAGACCCATATATCAGTTTGTTTTCACCATCAGTCACACAACATGTTTTCTGTTCACAGAATAAACCTTCAGATCGGACAAATACAATCTTAATCTCTAGAATTCAACAAAAATGAGTAGTTTATCTAAAACATCATCTTGTTGAGTCGACGTCTAAACCAATCAGCTGTTAGATCAGGTGAGAGCCAGGCGGTGCAGTCGGTGGAGAGCAACTGCAGCGCCTGGCTCTAAAAACTGCAGCCGCCTCACTCTCGCGGCTTTATCGCCGTCCACTTTTGTAATACGTCAGAGCAAGTCGGGATGAAGTCGGACACAAAACTAACTGGCACGCATTGTACGCAGATATAACAATAAAGGCAAAAAACAAGTAGGTTTCCGGTTTTGGTTTAATTTCTATATCAATTAGCCATTTGAAGACGAAAATGGGAAAAGCACGTGGATTTCCGTTTTTTCTCATTCACACGAAAATCGGAAAATTAAAATGATGCATTGTATATTTGCATTTTTGTTTATCCTGTTATAAAACAAGTTAAACAAAGCTGTGGACGGAGGGTACACCAATAGTAGCGAAACGTTCATAGTTCGCATCTAAGTTTAACATAATGTTGAAAGTTGAAAAAATATATATGAACAAGTTATGGCATGAGATGTATAATGCTTCATAAACAACGGTAACTTAGATGGTGATCTCCTTCCTTTCTTGGTCATGTTGATCTTTTTCTTTCCTAATCATTTGAGTTTGTGAATGGTGCGTAAATATTGCCGCCGCAATGACTTGTGGGATGGAATTATCTCCTTATATCGCTTAGGAAGGTCCGATGTATCCTATGCTAAAGGAGATCTGAAAGGAAGCACTGAACCTCCTTTCCTTAGTGTTTAGACAATTCGAACAGCTCTTATCATATGTCTTATCATGGCGGCCGCTAAAATACTTCCGGGTCATTTCACTCAGCTAGGAACCTTCCTAAGTAAAAAAGACTTTCCGAACACAGCCCAAGAGGCGAAGCTCAGTTGAATTTTTGCCAACAGCCACTAGGGGCGCTGCCACATTTTGGACTGTTGAGCTTGGACTGTTGCGCCCAGACAACATGCAAGATGTCAAGGAGAGAGGAGAAAAAAAGTAAAAGAAAACAGTGTAGTGCAATTAACTGCAACAACTACCAGTGGAACACCCCGCACCTGGCCTTCCACCGTTTCCCGAAGGATCCCGACAGGTAAGAACTCCTGAGGTGTAAGTTTTGAAGTGTTTTAATATCAATTTAATATGCCAGTTTTGGAGGGAAGGTAATACATATACACACACACACACACACACATATATATGTGTGTGTATATATGGCCTCTTGGACCATTTATATCAGAACTGATTACTGCTTTAGCATTAAAATATATCATATTAAAATAGTCTATATATTATTATTATTATTATTATTATTATTATTATTATTATTATTATTATTACTGTCCCCTTACTGCACAAACTGTAAATAAATCTTTATTCCTGACTATGTGACATCGCCATTAATGTGTTTCTAGTTAAAATATTGATGTTTTGTTTTTTTTTTGTTTTGGTTTTTTTTTTGGTAGATTGGTTTATGGGGTGATTTTGAAGGAGTAATTAAGTTAACGTTCTCATAAGTGAATGTAATATGTAAAGATGCCATCTAGACCGTTTTTCTTAGTTTTTTTTTTTTTTAAAGTCTATTTTGCTTTACAAAAACGTGAAAAAGCAGCTGTGAGGTGAGTAGCATTGTAAGCATAATTAATAGCGATATACTTCAGTTTGTCTGTGTGTTTTTGTATGCAAGCAGGTCTGCTACGGTCCAAAATGGCGGCGGTAGGACGAAACCATGGGCGAGTCTGTTGCTATGGGGCGTTCTATTGAGCTTCGCCTCTTGGTATCCATGCTCTTTGGTAGTAGTGCAGAGAAACACAGACGCCAAAGGACTTGTTACTGTTCCTATAGGTAAGATAATCAGAAATCATAAACAGAACAACACATGAAAGTGATATGACAAGTGTTAAAGCCTTAGACTGTGACTTTGATGTGTAGTATGTTGTAACGTAACTTTGAATGGAGATGAGCGCACCGAGTAATGGCGGCCTGTTAACTTCCGCTACCCCACCGGATCCGTGTCAAGTAAGCCAATATGGCAGGCAATGCTAATGATATTGGAAATGGGTGATGAAACTGTCTTTAAAAAAGGGAGAAATGTACAACAGTGAATTAAATACGATTAGTGAGGTTGGTTTGAAGTTAGCCCTTGCTAATGTGTGGTGTGAAAATGTGTAAAACCCTTTATTGTGCATGAACGAGTGGAGGCTATTAACACAGATGCTAACAGTAAAAGCCCGCTTTCACTGCGGCTCTGACTAATTGCAGGCCAGGAAGACAGTACATAATTTCCAGTTACAGAACAAGAGCACAAAAGATGTTTTACTACAAATTGTCCTGTTGTGTTACAAAATAAGAGTTTACATGAATGCCATGATTTCAGTATTGAAGTTCATTCATATTTTTGGTGACCATTGAGTTAGAGAGAATAATAAATACAGATGATTTAAAGACAGTAATAAGTTTAAAGGTTAAAAAGTGAAACAGTTAATGTGATAATAAATAGAGATTAAAATAAGTTCACTGAATGTAAATATTTGTAGTTAAAAAGGTGTTGGTGACGTGACTACCTAACTGTAACTTGAATGCAATGTAAGCTTGAAATGCGCCTGTCACTAGTAGAGTGAGACGTCAGATCGTCGTAGTCGTGCAGAGAAACACAGACGCCAAAGGACTGATATTGTGCTTGTTACTGTTCCTACAGGAATAAAAAAAGGTTAATATGCTACACGAAGAATCGGCCACCGTGTCATTCTTAGAAGTGTAACACTTGCCTTGATAGACAAACTCCTTCAGCCAGTCAGTGTAACAAAACACCTTCGTCACCAGTAGAGCCAGTTAATAAATCATGCTTCTGCCAGTCGGAAGAACGGTGAAAACATCTTTTCCTCTGAGAAACTCAGTAAGTGCATACTGTTGTTCTTGTTTAATTGTTGTTATTGACTCTGTTTCTGCAACAACTTAACGTATTACAGTGTTTACTCTGCTAATGTTAGAGTTAGCGCTTGTTGCTTCCCGAGCCATCATTACTGTTCTGCAAGCTGCGGCCTGCCTTTTACATCATCAACTATACCGCAGTCCCTGACTGGCTGCTTCCATTGTCAACTACTGTGCGGATCCCTGATTGGATTTTAATTTCTGGAAAGTGTTTGGACCTTCACCAAGTCCAGACTGATACAGAGAGCGAAACAGAACATTGACCACGTGTAAACAGGATGGTCTTACCAGGATACGCTATATCTAATTGTACTTGCTGTTATTATACTACAGAAGTTCAGTCTTCTTTAAGGACACATAAACTATTCCACATCAATTTTCTGTCTTACAAGAATGCCATTACATTGTTCTTTGTGTCATGTGTTTTATCCATCACATGACAGTTGTTTGACATGGGGACTTTCCGCTCACATGGAGCTGAAGAGGATGTTGAAAAGAGAAGTAACATTCTGCTCTCACCCTGGTGAGTTCCAATGAGATAGCAGCTGCCATCTTCCCTCCGTAAGACTCAGAAAAGATGTAGAAGGGGATGCTCTGCACAAAAGAAAATCAACTTATTGAAAAAGAATAAAAATCAAAGACTGCTCATTATTACAGTGATTAATACACACAGAGTTCACAGCTTATGTTGGTTGTTACTGCTCTGGAGTTTGTACTGATGAAAAATAAACTATAACATTTAAAAAACTTAAATCTAGCTGGCAAACATTAGGCAGCCGAGCAAGGTTGCTCTGGGTTGGCCAGTATAAGCAAATATTACAACAAGTGCAAATTCACAATAGCTGCCTATCAAACATGTTCTACATATACTGCTCATAGAAGAAGCTGGCTAGAAAGAGCACATTGGCACTGGCATCCTTGCACATTTGTGTGAAGTTTTATCATAATTAGCGTAAGAATTTTTGAGTTATTGCCAAAAACATATTTTGTGAGGTCACAGTGACCTTGATCTTTGACGACCAAATTCTAATCAGTTCATTTTTCAGTCCAAATGGAAATTTGTATCAAATTTGGAGAAATTCCCTCAGGGTGTTCTGGAGATATCAAATTCACTTGAATGAGATGAGTGAATGGTCACAGTGACCCTGACCTTTGACCACCAAGTTCTAATCAGTTGATTGTTGAATCCAGGTGAACTTTGTGCCAAATATGAAGAATTTCCCTCAAGAGGTTATTGAGATATTGCGTACACAAGACTGAGACAGACAAGGTCACAATGACCCTGACCTTTGACCACCAAAATCTTATCAGTTTATTGTTGAGTGCAGGGGGACATTTGTGCCAAATATGAGGAAATGCCCTCAAGGCGTTCTTGTGATTTCACAAGAATGGGATGGGCCGACGGACATGATGTATGGTTGGATGGACAACCCAAAAACATAAAGAGTCCGGATACTGCTATCCCCGATGCTGAGCCATATAAAATGTTGGGAAACAGAATGTAGTGCTGGACTGATGTACCTGGAACTCTGCCCTTTCTGTAAAGAAGTGTTGGAGCAGCACCAGCATGTCTGAGGCAACCATGGACACATTGGTAGCATAGCCGTCTGGCCTGTCAGTGTAGCTGAAGCCAGTGCCCACAGGGTTGTCTACAAACAATATACTGGCTGCCTGCACCTGAAAAACACAGACACACACACGCACGCACGCACGCACGCACGCACACACACACAATGTTGGATTTCCTGAATTTGAATAGACTTACACAATACTATCCTCAAAGTTACAATCAGAGTAGTCTGTGGTAAATATGCATTAAAGAACTTCAATCAATCAATCAATCAATCAATCAATCAATTTTATTTATAAAGCCCAATATCACAAATCACAATTTGCCTCACAGGGCTTTACAGCATACGACATCCCTCTGTCCTTTGGACCCTCACAGCGGATAAGGAAAAACTCCCCCAAAAAAACCCTTTAACGGGGAAAAAAAAACGGTAGAAACCTCAGGAAGAGCAACTGAGGAGGACAGACAGACGTGCAATAGATGTCGTACAGAACAGATCAACATAATAAATTAACAGTAATCCGTATGACACAATGAGACAGAGAGAGAGAGACAGAGACAGAGAGAGATACAAGACAGACGGTAGTGACAGTAGCTTACAACAACATTAATGAAAGTAATAATATTATAATTAATAATAATATATTAATATCTGATAGTATACATGTGTGACAATAATCACATGTGTATAATAACAGTAGAAATATGATCACGTTTCTAAGTTCCTGTTAGTACACGTGCTGCTGCATTCTGAATTAGCTGGAGAGTTTTTAAGGACTTACTAGAGCTACCTGATAATAGAGAGTTACAGTAATCCAACCTTGAGGAAACAAAAGCGTGGACCAATTTTTCTGCATCTTTTCGGGTCAGGATAGGCCTAATTTTCGCAATATTACGCAGATGAAAAAATGCAGTCCGTGAGGTTTGTTTTAAATGAGAATTAAAAGACAAATCTTGATCAAATATTACTCCGAGGTTTCTTACGGTAGTGCTAGAGGCCAGAGCAATGCCATCTAGAGAAACTATGTCATCAGATAAAGAGTCTCTGAGTTGTTTGGGGCCAAGAACAATAACTTCAGTTTTGTCTGAATTTAACATCAGGAAATTGGTGCTCATCCAGGTTTTTATGTCTTTAAGGCAATTATGAAGTTTAGTTAACTGATTACTTTCTTCTGGCTTCATAGATAAATACAACTGTGTATCATCCGCATAACAATGGAAATTTACAGAGTGATTTCTAATAATGTTACCTAAAGGAAGCATATATAGAGTAAATAGGATTGGTTCGAGCACAGAACCTTGCGGAACTCCAAAATAAACTTTGGTACGTAAGGATGACTCATTATGAACGTGAACAAACTGAAAATGATCAGATAAATAAGATTTAAACCAGCTTAGTGCAGAACCTCTTAGGCCAATTCAGTGTTCCAGTCTCTGTAGCAGAATTTGATGGTCAATTGTGTCAAACGCCGCACTAAGATCTAATAAAACAAGTACAGAGACGAGTCCTTTGTCTGAAGCAATTAGAAGGTCATTTGTAATTTTAACTAGTGCTGTCTCAGTGCTATGATGCACTCTAAATCCTGACTGAAATTCCTCAAATAAATTATTATCATGGAGAAAATCACACAGCTGGTCTGCGACTACTTTCTCAAGGATCTTTGAAAGAAAGGGAAGATTAGATATTGGTCTATAGTTGGCTAACACCTCTGGATCCAGGGTGGGCTTTTTTAGGAGAGGTTTAATTACAGCTACCTTAAAAGACTGTGGTACATAGCCTGTTAATAAGGATATATTGATCATATCTAATATATGAGTGTTAACTAAACTCCTTAAGTAGCCTAGTTGGGATGGGGTCTAAGAGACACGTTGATGATTTAGATGAAGAAATCACTGCGGTCAATTCTTGAAGAGAAATCGGGGAGAGGCAATCTAAATAATATATTAGGTCTTACAACTGTGTTTGAGGTTAGATGGGTACTATCTGAGGACAGGAGGTCATGAATTTTGCCTCTAATAGTTAGAATTTTGTCATTAAAAAAGCTCATAAAATCATTACTGCTAAGGGCTAAAGGAATACAAGGCTCAAAAGAGCTCTGACTCAGTCAGCCTGCTACAGTGCTGAATAGAAACCTGGGGTTATTCTTGTTTTCTTCTATTAATGCTGAGTAATAGTTTGCTCTGGCATTGCGGAGGCCCCTCTTATACGTTTTGAGACTGTCTGCCCAGATTAAACGAGATTCTTCCAGTTTGGTTAATCGCCAATTCCTTTCAAATTTTCGCGATATTTGTTTTAACTTACGGGTTTGAGAGTTATACCAAGGAGCGAACCTTCTTTGCTTTGTTAACTTCTTTTTAAGAAGAGCTACAGAGTCGAGTGTTGTTCGCAGTGAGCCTATGGTGCTATCGACAAGATGATCAATTCGGGAGAGGTTAAAGTCGGCACGGGAAACCTCTGTTACTGAAGGACATGGTATTGAATTTAACGACGGAGTAATCATTTCCTTAAATTTTGCGACAGCACTATCTGATAAACATCTAGTATAGTAACTGTTGCTGAGTGGCGTGTAATCGAGTAAAAAGAAATCAAAAGTAATCAAATAATGATCCGATAGTGAGGGATTCTGTGGAAAGACTGTTAGGTTATCAATTTCAATTCCATACGTCAGAACTAGATCGAGGGTATGGTTAAAACAGTGAGTGGGTTCATGTACACCCTGACTGAAGCCAATGGAGTCTAATAATGAGATAAACGCGGTAGCCAGGGAGTCATTATCAACGTCGACATGAATGTTAAAATCGCCTACAATAATAACTTTATCTGATTTAAGAACTAAACTGAATAAAAACTCTGAGAATTCAGAAACAAATTCAGAATACGGGCCAGGAGCACGGTACACTATAACAAATAAAAGTGACTGCGAGGTTTTCCAGGTCGGATGTAAAAGACTAAGAACGAGGCTTTCAAATGAATTATAATCTAGTTCAGGTTTAGGGTTGATTCACAAACTAGAGTTAAAAATGGCTGCAACTCCCCCTCCTCGGCCGCTGCCTCGAGGAATGTGGGTATTATTATGACTGGGAGGAGTGGATTCATTTAGACTAACATATTCATCTGGACACAGCCAGGTTTCGGTGAGACTGAGTAAATCAATATGATTATCTGAAATTAATTCATTTATTAACACTGCTTTAGACGATAGAGACCTGATATTTAACAGTCCGCATTTAATTCTCCTGTTCTGTCTTTCTGTCACAGAAGAGGTTTTAATTTTTATGAAGTTGTTATGCACAACTCCTCTTTGTTTAATTTTAGATTTAGATCATTTAGGTGGTCAGGGGACAGACACTGTTTGTATAAAACTATGAAAACTATGGGTGGGTAATTGCACTAGAAGCTCAGAGAAGCATATAGGACTGCGACTCTGAGTCCTGATCCCAACTCTGGGTTGTCAGCGATTTGAATTACTAATAAAATTTGCCAGGTTCCTAGAAGTGAGAGCAGCTCCATCCAAAGTGGGATGAATGCCGTATCTCCTAATAAGACCAGATTTTCCCCAGAAAGTTTGCCAATTATTAACAAAACCTGGCCACCACCTGGACAGCCAGCGATTAAATGATGACATGCGGCTAAACATGTCATCAGTGGTCAGATTTGGGAGGGGTCCAGAGAAAACTATGGAGTCCAACATTGTTTTTGCATATTCACACACCGAGGCAATATTAATTTTAGTGACCTCCGATTGGCGTAACTGGGTGTCATTGCCGCAGACGTGAATAACAATCTTACTGAATCTACGTTTAGCTTTAGCCAGCAGTATTAAATTTGATTCAATGTCGCCCGCTCTGGCCCCAGGGATACATTTGACTATGGCCGCTGGTGTTGCTAACTTCATGTTCCTCAGAATAGAGCTGCCAATAACCAGAGTTTTATCCTCAGCGGGTGTGTCGCTGAGTGGGGAAAAGCAGCTGGAAACATGAACAGGCTGGTGGTGAGCCATGGGCTTCGGCTTGGAGCTGTGCCTCTGGCGAACAGTTACCCAACCTCCCGGCTGAACGGGTGTTACCGGAGGACCGCTGAAGGCTATGCTATGTGGCTCCATACCGGCTACAGGGGGCTGGCTAATTACCGCAGCTACTGAATGGTTTTCCATGGTGCGGAGCCGCGCTTCTAATTCACTAAGCCTCGCCTCCAACGCAGCAAATAAGCTACACTTGTTACAATTACCACTGTCGCTAAAGGAGGCAGAGGCATAGCTAAACATTTGGCACACCAAGCAAGAAAGAGCAGAGGGAGAAGCCATCGCTAACTGTAAAGCTAATGTAGCTACCAAGGCTAGTAACGTGCAAACAACAGCTAAGAGATTAGCAGGGAAGTCGTAAAAAGGAGGAGAGCTATAAGTGCTTAAACAGAACTAGTGTGGGTTAAGATGTTAAAGCAACTGAAGTGAGAAAGCAGAAAGCAGGCTAGTAGAATTCACTAGAGCAGCACAGAGACGCTGTCACAGAAACACCGGAAATGACACAACTCGCTTACCGCAATACGTCAGCACGTCAACTCACACACACAATGCAGGAAATGACTCACTGTCACAAATTAGCCTAGTGTCACCAGGCTCTTCACGTACGGCAAAGAGCCTGGTTTCCATTCACTCTGAATTTTGTCTGGATTCTGGTTCCGGTCTAGAGAGCGGATCCGGAATTCACCAAATTCAACAAAGTAAAAGTGTTCACCAAAGTAAAACTTTAAATTCTGGCGCACCATCGATTTCCGTCTCCCGTTTCTCCACGTTGGAAAGCTGAATTGGAAAAGAAAGAAGAGTGAAGACTGTCGCCATGATCGATACATTTTAATCATTTAAACATGGACGTACAACAGTCTGATGTAGAAGAGGTTCTTCAAGAAACTTGGTTGATAGAGCATGCTACATGGCGAGCATCACGCAGTTTTCGTCTCTCTTCCGCCCCCACGGCCCCAGACTTTATCGAAAAAATGCATTTACAAACTACAGGTATAATGAACAAAACTAGGATCAAGTGCCTATTAAATAAAACAGACAACTGAAATAGACAATAACTTGTAATACAATTAAATACAGTAAAAGAAAAAGGTTAACTTAAAGCCTCAGTGTGTAAAAATGGTGAGTAACAATGACATCAGCGGTCAAATTCTAGAGTGCAGCGCTCACTCGCGCTCACTCGTTCAAGTGACCGTGGCCTTGTAGGACAAAAAGCCTTGTTCTGACAGCAGAGATGGCATCATCCACAAGTTTTTCGAGTTTTTCAGGAGTATCTAGTGACGAGGTGAATATTTATTTAGGAATCTAAACCATGTTACAATATGTTATAGCTTACCAGTGAGATATAGGTTATCTGTGAGGTATGTTAGGAGTGTTTTATTTCTAATTGTTTTGGTAATACAAGCAAACATTAGCACAGTAATGCTAAAATAACACGTTTTATGTGATAGTCACAGTACAGTGCAGCAAATATAGGTTGGTACGATTATAATATATGTGTTTCCAGAGTGTTCTTCCACAGGACACAGGGAGAGGAGGGAGAGGGAGAGGAGGAGGACCAGGGAGAGGAAGGGGGTAAGGGGGTAGAGGCGGTGCAGGAACGGCCAGGCGAGGAAGTAACGTTAGTGTCTCGGCTACACAGAGGAAAGAGGAGGAGGAGAGGGTGGCAGCCTTCACAGCAGCGCAAGAGGAATCAACAGATTAGGCTGTAGGCTAGGCTAACCATTTAGCTGTAGCTCTGGGATAACGTTAGCCAAGGCTAGGATAACGTTAGCATGTAAACGTAGCCGTCACTCGAACTTAGACGAGAGGGAAAAGTAGTTGCAAACATGAAGCCAAAATGATTTTAAAATATCAGATTGAATTACCTGTCTAGCAGAAAGCAGGCAACCTCCGCATCCCTTGTGAAATCCTTCTTCAGGAGTTCTTTCCAACTGGAATAAGCAACGCCGATATTCACTCGCGTTTTGTCCCGTCCTCGCTTATCTGATCTTTTTCTTTGGTGTGGTTTCTCTCTTATGGGGCAAAACATATGTGTGGTCCTCCATTTAAAGTGCGACAGAATCATAAAAGTACAAAGGAGGTTCACGCAGAAGCGCCGCAGATTGATCTTCACCTTAACCGTCTCCAGTGACGGCAAGTTCTAGGTAAACGCGAAAGGCGAAGCGTGTATATCCCTTTCGGCCACTGTATTCAAATATGGCGATGCAAGAGGGCAGCCTCCAGCCTGTGTATATATAGAGAAATCATTCTAAGCCTATGAGAAAGTTTCCATTTGTATGTGAATTGCATTACACTTTAGTAAATATATATTTATGAAAGCAATAGTTGATATTTGCTAATAAACAACCACGTAATTTACACATTGTAACTGGCTTGGGGCTTTTCTAGTAAATTATATTCTTTAAAATAAAAAGTTTCACCGCATTTTTATTAGCTTGGTGCTTTTATTTTGATGGAAAGGCGCATCCATCGAATTCCAGATCCTGTCTCTCTCGCCCTGGTTCCAGTTGCTTACCAAAACGGCCACTAAACGGCCCCAGACTAGTCACAAATGCACAACAGATTTTAGTTCTGCAGTGCTCCAAAGTGTTCTCTGATCACTAAAGGGCTGATCCAACAAAAACACAGCTTATTTAAAACCCTTAAATGCAACCCTCTTACCCAGCTGGTGTCTCTGGGCTCCAGGTCCCTGTTCAAAGGTCCAATCTCTTCAAAGTTCCCAAAGCCACTTCCTGATCCTCCTGGTCCACCCTGAAGACACGTGTGCAAATACCCTCTTCAAGCTCCAACATTAACAACAAAAGCCATTTTTGTATTTAATGAGCTATTAATTCACAGGTAATCAGGCTTCTGACCAATTTCCTTGAAATATGATACAATTTTATACCCAATCTTTTACCCAGATCGTTGGTTTCATGTTTTAACTCTTGCATGGTCTGCTCCTACAGTTATAAACACATAAACACAGTTCCACAACAATTTTTTTTTTTTTTTTTAGTTATGTCACCCAGCTTATTCAAACAGACCAGAGCGACGCTTAATAGGCTCCATGGACGCATCATTTCCAGGTTTGGCGTAAGAGTGCTATCATATCTCTGGTCGCGGCGTTCTGAATGTGGAAGTGCCGGTATCATGGCTTCTCTAAATTTCACCCGGTGCCTTTTAGAATTACCAAAGTTTACGGTTAACAACGTCCGTCTAAGTCAAGGCAGCAGAACTTCAGGTACAGTATTAGTTTTTAGATAGGGATAAAAGTATTGTAGCTGTGTATGAACATATCTTCATGTGTGAAAACATTTCTTATGAATACATTCAAATGTGTCAAAATGTTTTGATCAAATTCATTTTTTTTTAAAACAATCAATTTAATTTTTGAATCCATAAGAAGATCTGTATGTGTGCATGAATAAATGGCACTGATTTGTTAGTGCATAAAGGAGATTTGCAAAAAGGTTTAAAGTTACAAAAACGCATTGCAGTTCCACTGTTTGTTGTCTGTTTGTTGGTGGAAGAAGTGTATGTGTATGTGTAAATGGACCTGCACTTATATGGCGCCACTCTAGTCTTCTGACCACTCAAAGTGCTTTATACACCACAAGTCACATTTACCTATTCACACACATTCACATACTGGTGGCCAGGGCTGCCATACAAGATGCTGCCTGCTACTCAGTGTTTAACACATTCACACACCCACGGAACAGCCTTCAAGAGCAATGTGGGGTTGAGAATCTTGCTCAGGGATACTTTGACATGTGGGCTGGAGGAGCAGGGAACTGAACCCCTGATCTTCCATTTAGTAGTCGACCCGCTCTACTTCCTGAGTCACAGCCACCCAAAATCCCAGGTTTACAGCTACAAATCAGATCTATCTCTAAGATTACCACTTCCTCCTTAATAGCCAATGGTGAGGTTCAGATTAACATGTCACTGTCCAGTCATTGAGCAGGGTTCACACACAACTTCACACACAACTTAGTTCTGTGTGATAGCTATTGAACTGCGAAACTTTTTGCAAATCTCCTTCATGCACTCATAAATCAGTACCATTTATTTAAAAAAATGTCATGCATACATACAGATCTCCTTACAGATTCAAAAAGTTAAATCTATTTCCTGGGTCTTCAACATTAGGTTCATGACCCCTAGGGGTCCTTATTGTTACCACAGGGGGGCTGCCAAATTACTGTTGATAATTGTTTTTTGTTTTTGTTTTTTTTCAAACATTAAAAATTGTCTGAAAATACACATTTATGGTTCCATACGGAGCCCCTAAAGGGACATGGAAGGGAAAAAAAAATAGATGGTTAAAAAAAAAAAATAGTACTTTTGCGAGATCTCTCGCAAAACATTTGCAATATCTCACAAAGCTTTTGCGAGATCTCGCAAAACTTTCCTTTAAGTAATGTACTTCCAGGTCAGTTTGGCCCATAGAGACTGCAAACAAACTCAACAATGGAGCGCATTCACCCGTGGGAGAGGCTCATAGAGTTTTATTTTGAGATTGGCCTCAAATATAAAGACATTAAATCAGTGCTCGCGAGTAAACACGGTTTTCATGTAAGTGAGAGACACCTGAAGCGACTACTTAACGCAAGAGGACACTTTCGTCGTTGTTTACTCGCGAGCATTGATTTAATGTCTTTATATTTTACGGAAGCGCATTGCATTCACTGGATAAAAAAAAATTAGACACTTTTAGACAATTAGACAATTATGAGAAAAGATCTCGTAATTATGAGATCAGGATCTCATAATTACGAGATAAGGATCTCATAATTATGAGATCAGGAAAGGTGCCACATTAGCCACTGCTTCGCTAAGAAACACATACTGCACATCCACGAAGGGGGGTCGGAACTAACCAGCTGCCACTCGGGTGGTGCCATCTTGACTATATCCCATATCTTTATTATAATGTGTAGTATATATTGGAAATTTCGACGGAGTATTACACTAAGCAAGGACAACAGTGCGCGCCGTATATAGGCTATTTTGATCTATTTTATACTTCAGATTTATATTGTTTGGCATTAATTGGTGACAGAAAAGAACGAATTTCATTCTGCAGGGAAACGTGTGTCCTTAGCCTAATGTGCATATTGAATCTTGAATCTATGTTTTATGAAGACCCTGTGTGCGCTCAGAACTGTGGCACAAGTTACGCACCGAAATCTGGCGGAAGAAAAATAATAATAAGACGAAAAATAAGTAGCCTATGTGTGTGTGACATGCGCTGATGAAATGGTGGGTGATCGATGTGCCTGACATCAATTGATTTAGTTTCAGCACCACGGTAGTGGCCAGCTCCTGTTAAGATATAAACAGAATGAAAGTGGACAAGGTTTATTACAGAACTTGTCTTGAGAAATAGCTTTCAAATTCAGGGCTCAACAATAACGATGGCCCGATTGCCCGGGGCAAGTAAAACTCAAGGTCGGGCATGTAAACTAACAACTCATTTGCCCGATTGGGCAAGTTGCTAAAAATAGTAAAAGTTAATAACTA